>NC_091170.1:140489-205489 GCF_040958095.1 Procambarus clarkii | reverse complement strand
GTTGTCTCTTCAGAGGTTGCATGGTGTTTCACTTTCCTTCTTATGATGTCTTCGACGAAACCATTGGAGAAGCCGTTGTTGACTAGGACCTGCCTTACCCTACAGAGTTCTTCGTCGACTTGCTTCCATTCTGAGCTGTGGCTGAGAGCACGGTCGACATATGCGTTAACAACACTCCTCTTGTACCTGTCTGGGCAGTCGCTGTTGGCATTTAGGCACATTCCTATGTTCGTTTCCTTAGTGTAGACTGCAGTGTGGAAACCACCGCTCTTTTCCATGACTGTTACATCTTGAAAGGGCAGCTTCCCATCCTTTTCCATCTCGTAAGTGAAACGCAGCACGGAACTCTGCTCAAATGCCTCCTTCAGCTCCTGCAGATGTCTGACATCAGGTACCTGTGTAAAAATGTCGTCAACATACCTGCAGTATATGGCCGGTTTCAAGTTCATGTCGAGTAAGACTTTTTGCTCGATGGTACCCATGTAGAAGTTTGCAAACAGGACACCTAGGGGAGAACCCATGGCGACCCCATCTACTTGCTTATACATGTGCCCATCCGGGCTCAAGAAGGGTGCCTCATTAGTACAAGCTTGGAGTAGTTTCCTCAGAATGTTTACTGGTATGTCAAGAGGAGTACAGGCTGGATCACGATACACTCTGTCGGCTATCATCCCGATTGTCTCATCCACAGGTACGTTGGTAAACAGCGAATCTACGTCCAACGAGGCTCTTATCCCTGTGGCCCGTGTGCCCCGCAGTAAGTCAACAAATTCCTTTAGAGACTTCAGGCTGAAGGCGCAAGGAACATAAGGAGTCAGCAGGCCATTGAGTCGCTTTGCCAGTCTGTACGTGGGTGTGGGTATCTGACTAAAGATTGGCCGAAGTGGGTTTCCAGGCTTGTGTGTCTTGACATTTCCATACGCATCCAGGTTTATATTCCCCAATGATCTTTGGCAGGTGGAGTCCAGATTTCTTGGCGTTCACAGTTTCGATCAGTTTGTTGACCTTTGCTTTTAATTCGGCTGTAGTGTCCTTCGTTACCCTTTGGAACTTAGTTTGGTCAGAGAGTATGATGTTCATTTTCGCCAGATATTCGTCTTTTCTAAGAATGACATATATTGGCGACTTGTCACCTCTCCTGACAACTATCTCCTTGTTCTCACGAAGGCTTTTAGCTGCCGCTTTGAGCTCGGGGGACAGTATGGTGCTTCTGTAATTGCCTCGATTCTTTCCTCCTTCTGCAATAAGTTCTGCTTGTAAGGAATCTTTGGTAGTGACCTTCTTTTGTGTCTCGAGGTCGAATATGTCGTCCAACAGAATTTCCAACTCTACTTTCCGGGCCATCTCACTCGGACTGGACATAACATGACAGTTTATGCCCAGATTTAGGAGGGTGACTTGGTCCTCAGTGAGGTTAATTCCTGCAAGGTTCAGGAAGCCATCTCTTGGTCGTGGAATTGCCATAGGTCCTCCATATAATGTTGTTAGTTTCTTGATAATCCTTGTTTCAGCGCTGAGGTGATGTTGGTCTGTGAGGATGTCGAGGTGTTGTTCAATGTGGGTACGGATACTTTCGTCGATGTTGCTATTTCTCCACTCGTTTGTAGCATGAAGTAGTTGCGTTTTGTTGTCTTTGATTTCATTCTCTGCCTTGTATATCTGATCACGAATCAGATCCTGGCGATATTTTATCGTGAAGGCTTGATTCCTTGCTGCTGGGTCGTGCGCTTTAATATTAGTATATTTTGGTAGCAGTCTTTTCTGTAGACATATATTATTAAATATGACCGAAAAAGTAAGATTAATAATTCTAACACGAATTTTCTCAATCTTTCGTACATTTCTTTTCACTGTTGGAGGTAAATCAAAAATCAATTCTCAGAAATTCATTTTTATTTCTAGTCTGACGCGACAGGAGCGCGTTTCGTAAAACTTATTACATTTTCAAATTACATTTACTTATTACATTTTGGCAATCAACAGCCAATTAATGCACAACTATATTCTACCCACCTCAAGACTCCGCTCCAATATAGAAGCATCAAGAAATATGGACCAATAGGCTTTCTACAATCACTTCTATTCAATACCCATTGTTTCGTGTTCTGTCTTGTGATGATGAAATTAATATCCTATTAATGCCACCTCTTGTTTTGTCTTGTGTTGATGAAATTAATACCCTATTAATGCCACCTCACCCCATCCACCTCTCTCAAATGTAGATATAAAATCGGAGATGCGTAAGTTCTATTCAGTTGTGTATTTGTAAACTAAAGTCTTTGAAAATGTAATAAGTTTTACGAAACGCGCTCGTGTCTTGTCAGACTAGAAATAAAAATGAATTTTGGAGAATTGATTTTTGATTTACCTCCAACAGTGAAAAGAAATGTACGAAAGATTGAGAAAATTCGTGTTAGAATTATTAATCTTACTTTTTCGGTCATATTTAATATGTATTTAATATGTATATTTAATATATATATATATATATATATATATATATATATATATATATATATATATATATATATATATATATATATATATATATATATATATATATATATATATATATATATATATATATATATTTATATATATATATATATATATATATTTATATATATATATATATATATATATATATATATATATATATATATGAATATATATATATATATATATATATATATATATATATATATATATGTATATATATATATATATATATATATATATATATATATATATATATATATATATATATATATATGTGTGTGTCGTACCTAGTAGCCAGAACGCACTTCTCAGCCTACTATACAAGGCCCGATTTGCCTAATAAGCCAAGTTTTCCTTAATTAATATATTTTCTCTAATTTTTTCTTATGAAATGATAAAGCTACCCATTTCATTATGTATGAGGTCAATTTTATTTTATTGGAGTTAAAATTATTGTAGATATATGACCGAACCCAACCAACCCTCCCTAACCTAACCTAACCTATCTTTATAGGTTAGGTTAGGTTAGGTAGCCGAAAAAGTTAGGTTAGGTTAGGTTAGATAGGTTAGGTAGTCGAAATACAATTAATTCATGAAAACTTGGCTTATTAGGCAAATCGGACCTTGCATAGTAGGCTGAGAAGTGCATTCTGGCTACTAGGTATGACATATATATATATATATATATATATATATATATATATATATATATATATATATATATATATATATATATATATATATATATATATATATATACATATATATATATATATATATGTCGTACCTAGTAGCCAGAACTCACTTCTCAGCCTACTATTCAAGGCCCGATTTGCCTAATAAGCCAAGTTTTCCTGAATTAATATATTTACTATAATTTTTTTCTTATGAAATGATAAAGTAACCCTTTTCTCTATGTATGACGTAAAAAAAATTTTATTGGAGTTAAAATTAACGTAGATATATGACCGAACCTAACCAATCCTACCTAACCTAACCTAACCTATATTTATAGGTAAGGTTAGGTTAGGTAGCCAAAAAAAGCTAGGTTAGGTTAGGTTAGGTAGGTTAGGTAGACGAAAAAACATTAATTTATGAAAACTTGGCTTATTAGGCAAATCGGGCCTTGAATAGTAGGCTGAGAAGTGCGTTCTGGCTATTAGGAACGACATATATATATATATATATATATATATATATATATATATATATATATATATATATATATATATATATATATATATATATATATATATATATATGCGAACAAGCCTGAATGGTCCCCAGGACATATGCAACTGAAAACTCACACCCCAGAAGTGACTCGAACCCATACTCCCAGAAGCCACGCAACTGGTATGTACAAGACGCCTTAATCCACTTGACCATCACGACCGGACATAATGAGGTGATAGCCGAGGCTATATGAACCACCCCACCGCCGGCACTCGGATAGTTATCTTGGGCATAGCATTTTACCAAATCACCTCATTCTTTGGGGCACACGTGAGGAACACAAATGCGAACAAGCCTGAATGGTCCCCAGGACATATGCAACTGAAAACTCACCCCAGAAGTGACTCGAACCCATACTCCCAGAAGCCACGCAACTGGTATGTACAAGACGCCTTAATCCACTTGACCATCACGACCGGACATAATGAGGTGATAGCCGAGGCTATATGAACCACCCCACCGCCGGCACTCGGATAGTTATCTTGGGCATAGCATTTTACCAAATCACCTCATTCTTTGGGGCACACGTGAGGAACACAAATGCGAACAAGCCTGAATGGTCCCCAGGACATATGCAACTGAAAACTCACACCCCAGAAGTGACTCGAACCCATACTCCCAGAAGCCACGCAACTGGTATGTACAAGACGCCTTAATCCACTTGACCATCACGACCGGACATAATGAGGTGATAGCCGAGGCTATATGAACCACCCCACCGCCGGCACTCGGATAGTTATCTTGGGCATAGCATTTTACCAAATCACCTCATTCTTTGGGGCACACGTGAGGAACACAAATGCGAACAAGCCTGAATGGTCCCCAGGACATATGCAACTGAAAACTCACACCCCAGAAGTGACTCGAACCCATACTCCCAGAAGCCACGCAACTGGTATGTACAAGACGCCTTAATCCACTTGACCATCACGACCGGACATAATGAGGTGATAGCCGAGGCTATATGAACCACCCCACCGCCGGCACTCGGATAGTTATCTTGGGCATAGCATTTTACCAAATCACCTCATTCTTTGGGGCACACGTGAGGAACACAAATGCGAACAAGCCTGAATGGTCCCCAGGACATATGCAACTGAAAACTCACACCCCAGAAGTGACTCGAACCCATACTCCCAGAAGCCACGCAACTGGTATGTACAAGACGCCTTAATCCACTTGACCATCACGACCGGACATAATGAGGTGATAGCCGAGGCTATATGAACCACCCCACCGCCGGCACTCGGATAGTTATCTTGGGCATAGCATTTTACCAAATCACCTCATTCTTTGGGGCACACGTGAGGAACACAAATGCGAACAAGCCTGAATGGTCCCCAGGACATATGCAACTGAAAACTCACACCCCAGAAGTGACTCGAACCCATACTCCCAGAAGCCACGCAACTGGTATGTACAAGACGCCTTAATCCACTTGACCATCACGACCGGACATAATGAGGTGATAGCCGAGGCTATATGAACCACCCCACCGCCGGCACTCGGATAGTTATCTTGGGCATAGCATTTTACCAAATCACCTCATTCTTTGGGGCACACGTGAGGAACACAAATGCGAACAAGCCTGAATGGTCCCCAGGACATATGCAACTGAAAACTCACACCCCAGAAGTGACTCGAACCCATACTCCCAGAAGCCACGCAACTGGTATGTACAAGACGCCTTAATCCACTTGACCATCACGACCGGACATAATGAGGTGATAGCCGAGGCTATATGAACCACCCCACCGCCGGCACTCGGATAGTTATCTTGGGCATAGCATTTTACCAAATCACCTCATTATGTCCGGTCGTGATGGTCAAGTGGATTAAGGCGTCTTGTACATACCAGTTGCGTGGCTTCTGGGAGTATGGGTTCGAGTCACTTCTGGGGTGTGAGTTTTCAGTTGCATATGTCCTGGGGACCATTCAGGCTTGTTCGCATTTGTGTTCCTCACGTGTGCCCCAAAGAATGAGGTGATTTGGTAAAATGCTATGCCCAAGATAACTATCCGAGTGCCGGCGGTGGGGTGGTTCATATAGCCTCGGCTATCACCTCATTATGTCCGGTCGTGATGGTCAAGTGGATTAAGGCGTCTTGTACATACCAGTTGCGTGGCTTCTGGGAGTATGGGTTCGAGTCACTTCTGGGGTGTGAGTTTTCAGTTGCATATGTCCTGGGGACCATTCAGGCTTGTTCGCATTTGTGTTCCTCACGTGTGCCCCAAAGAATGAGGTGATTTGGTAAAATGCTATGCCCAAGATAACTATCCGAGTGCCGGCGGTGGGGTGGTTCATATAGCCTCGGCTATCACCTCATTATGTCCGGTCGTGATGGTCAAGTGGATTAAGGCGTCTTGTACATACCAGTTGCGTGGCTTCTGGGAGTATGGGTTCGAGTCACTTCTGGGGTGTGAGTTTTCAGTTGCATATGTCCTGGGGACCATTCAGGCTTGTTCGCATTTGTGTTCCTCACGTGTGCCCCAAAGAATGAGGTGATTTGGTAAAATGCTATGCCCAAGATAACTATCCGAGTGCCGGCGGTGGGGTGGTTCATATAGCCTCGGCTATCACCTCATTATGTCCGGTCGTGATGGTCAAGTGGATTAAGGCGTCTTGTACATACCAGTTGCGTGGCTTCTGGGAGTATGGGTTCGAGTCACTTCTGGGGTGTGAGTTTTCAGTTGCATATGTCCTGGGGACCATTCAGGCTTGTTCGCATTTGTGTTCCTCACGTGTGCCCCAAAGAATGAGGTGATTTGGTAAAATGCTATGCCCAAGATAACTATCCGAGTGCCGGCGGTGGGGTGGTTCATATAGCCTCGGCTATCGCCTCATTATGTCCGGTCGTGATGGTCAAGTGGATTAAGGCGTCTTGTACATACCAGTTGCGTGGCTTCTGGGAGTATGGGTTCGAGTCACTTCTGGGGTGTGAGTTTTCAGTTGCATATGTCCTGGGGACCATTCAGGCTTGTTCGCATTTGTGTTCCTCACGTGTGCCCCAAAGAATGAGGTGATTTGGTAAAATGCTATGCCCAAGATAACTATCCGAGTGCCGGCGGTGGGGTGGTTCATATAGCCTCGGCTATCACCTCATTATGTCCGGTCGTGATGGTCAAGTGGATTAAGGCGTCTTGTACATACCAGTTGCGTGGCTTCTGGGAGTATGGGTTCGAGTCACTTCTGGGGTGTGAGTTTTCAGTTGCATATGTCCTGGGGACCATTCAGGCTTGTTCGCATTTGTGTTCCTCACGTGTGCCCCAAAGAATGAGGTGATTTGGTAAAATGCTATGCCCAAGATACCTATCCGAGTGCCGGCGGTGGGGTGGTTCATATAGCCTCGGCTATCACCTCATTATGTCCGGTCGTGATGGTCAAGTGGATTAAGGCGTCTTGTACATACCAGTTGCGTGGCTTCTGGGAGTATGGGTTCGAGTCACTTCTGGGGTGTGAGTTTTCAGTTGCATATGTCCTGGGGACCATTCAGGCTTGTTCGCATTTGTGTTCCTCACGTGTGCCCCAAAGAATGAGGTGATTTGGTAAAATGCTATGCCCAAGATAACTATCCGAGTGCCGGCGGTGGGGTGGTTCATATAGCCTCGGCTATCACCTCATTATGTCCGGTCGTGATGGTCAAGTGGATTAAGGCGTCTTGTACATACCAGTTGCGTGGCTTCTGGGAGTATGGGTTCGAGTCACTTCTGGGGTGTGAGTTTTCAGTTGCATATGTCCTGGGGACCATTCAGGCTTGTTCGCATTTGTGTTCCTCACGTGTGCCCCAAAGAATGAGGTGATTTGGTAAAATGCTATGCCCAAGATAACTATCCGAGTGCCGGCGGTGGGGTGGTTCATATAGCCTCGGCTATCGCCTCATTATGTCCGGTCGTGATGGTCAAGTGGATTAAGGCGTCTTGTACATACCAGTTGCGTGGCTTCTGGGAGTATGGGTTCGAGTCACTTCTGGGGTGTGAGTTTTCAGTTGCATATGTCCTGGGGACCATTCAGGCTTGTTCGCATTTGTGTTCCTCACGTGTGCCCCAAAGAATGAGGTGATTTGGTAAAATGCTATGCCCAAGATAACTATCCGAGTGCCGGCGGTGGGGTGGTTCATATAGCCTCGGCTATCACCTCATTATGTCCGGTCGTGATGGTCAAGTGGATTAAGGCGTCTTGTACATACCAGTTGCGTGGCTTCTGGGAGTATGGGTTCGAGTCACTTCTGGGGTGTGAGTTTTCAGTTGCATATGTCCTGGGGACCATTCAGGCTTGTTCGCATTTGTGTTCCTCACGTGTGCCCCAAAGAATGAGGTGATTTGGTAAAATGCTATGCCCAAGATAACTATCCGAGTGCCGGCGGTGGGGTGGTTCATATAGCCTCGGCTATCACCTCATTATGTCCGGTCGTGATGGTCAAGTGGATTAAGGCGTCTTGTACATACCAGTTGCGTGGCTTCTGGGAGTATGGGTTCGAGTCACTTCTGGGGTGTGAGTTTTCAGTTGCATATGTCCTGGGGACCATTCAGGCTTGTTCGCATTTGTGTTCCTCACGTGTGCCCCAAAGAATGAGGTGATTTGGTAAAATGCTATGCCCAAGATAACTATCCGAGTGCCGGCGGTGGGGTGGTTCATATAGCCTCGGCTATCACCTCATTATGTCCGGTCGTGATGGTCAAGTGGATTAAGGCGTCTTGTACATACCAGTTGCGTGGCTTCTGGGAGTATGGGTTCGAGTCACTTCTGGGGTGTGAGTTTTCAGTTGCATATGTCCTGGGGACCATTCAGGCTTGTTCGCATTTGTGTTCCTCACGTGTGCCCCAAAGAATGAGGTGATTTGGTAAAATGCTATGCCCAAGATAACTATCCGAGTGCCGGCGGTGGGGTGGTTCATATAGCCTCGGCTATCACCTCATTATGTCCGGTCGTGATGGTCAAGTGGATTAAGGCGTCTTGTACATACCAGTTGCGTGGCTTCTGGGAGTATGGGTTCGAGTCACTTCTGGGGTGTGAGTTTTCAGTTATATATATATATATATATATATATATATATATATATATATATATATATATATATATATATATGACCAGTGATGAGGTCAAAAGGTGTCTGCTGGAGCTGGATATGACAAAGGCTGTTGGGCCTGATAGAATCTCACCATGGATACTAAAGGAAGGTGCAGAAGCACTAAGTGTGCCCCTCTCTGTGGTGTATAACAGGTCACTGGAAACAGGAGACTTACCAGAAAGTTGGAAGACAGCTAACGTGGTCCCAATATACAAAAAGGGTGACAGGCAAGAGGCACTGAATTACAGGCCAGTTTCCTTAACTTGTATACCATGCAAGGTGCTGGAGAAGATCGTGAGGAAAAGGCTCGTAGAGCATCTGGAGGGAAATAACTTTGTAATGCACCACCAACATGGGTTCAGAGATGGTAAATCGTGCCTCACAGGTTTAATAGAATTTTATGACCAGGCAACGAAAATTAGGCAGGAAAGAGAAGGGTGGGCCGACTGCATTTTCCTGGATTGCCAAAAAGCCTTTGACACAGTACCCCATAAAAGGCTGTTAAAAAAGTTGGAGCAACAGGCAGGAGTTAAAGGGAAGGTGCTCCAGTGGATAAGGGAGTACTTAAGCAACAGGAAACAGCGAGTAACGGTGAGGGGGGAGATATAAGATTGGCGAGATGTCACCAGCGGAGTCCCACAGGGCTCAGTACTTGGACCCATCCTGTTTCTAATATATGTTAACGATCTTCCAGAGGGTATAGACTCATTCCTCTCGATGTTTGCTGATGATGCAAAAATTATGAGAAGAATCAAGACGGATGAAGATAGACAGAGAATACAGGATGACCTGGATAAACTGGATGAATGGTCTAGAAAATGGCTGCTAAAGTTCAACTCGGGAAAGTGTAAGGTGATGAAATTAGGCGAAGGGAGCAGGAGGCTGAACACAAGGTATCATCTGGGAGGGGAAGTCCTGCAAGAGTCAAATAGAGAGAAGGATCTGGGGGTTGATATCACACCAAACCTGTCCCCAGAGGCTCACATCAAAAGAATATCATCAGCGGCATATGCTAGACTGGCCAACATAAGAACTGCCTTCAGAAACTTGTGTAAGGAATCTTTCAGAACCCTGTATACCACTTATGTAAGACCAATCCTGGAGTATGCAGCTCCAGCCTGGAGTCCATACCTAGTTAAACACAAGCCAAAGTTAGAGAAAATTCAGCGGTATGTCACCAAGCTCGTCCCGGAACTGAGAGGATTGAGCTACGAGGAAAGGCTAAAGGAGCTGAACCTCACATCCCTGGAAAACAGAAGAGTAAGGGGAGACATGATAACCACCTATAAAATTCTCAGGGGAGTTGACAGGGTGGACAAAGACAAACTCTTCAGCACGGGTGGGACACGAACAAGGGGACACAGGTGGAAACTTAGTACCCAGATGAGCTACAGAGACGTTAGAAAGAATTTTTTCAGTGTCAGAGTAGTTAATAAATGGAATGCACTAGGAAGTGATGTGGTGGAGGCTGACTCCATACACAGTTTCAAATGTAGATATGATAGAGCCCAGTAGGCTGAGGAATCTGTACACCAGTTGATTGACAGTTGAGAGGCGGGACCAAAGAGCCAAAGCTCAACCCCCGCAAGCACAATTAGGTGAGTACAATTTGGTGAGTACACTAATAAGAAGGATAAGAAACTTAGATGATTGCCATGCCCTTCAAGATGACCTGGACAAAATAAGTATATGGAGCACCACTTGGCAATTGGAATTTAATATTAATAAAATGGAATTTAATGTTAATAAATGCCATGTTATGGAATGTGGAATAGGAGAACATAAACCCCACACAACCTACATATTATGTGAGAAATCTTTAAAGAATTCTGATAAAGAAAGAGATCTAGGGGTGTTTCTAGACAGAAAACTATCACCTGAGGACCACATAAAGAATATTGTGCGAGGAGCCTATGCCACGCTTTCGAACTTCAGAATTGATTTTAAATACATGGATGGCGATATACTAAAGAAATTGTTCATGACTTTTGTTAGGCCAAAGCTAGAATATGCAGCGGTTGTGTGGTGCCCATATCTTAAGAAGCACATCAACAAACTGGAAAAGGTGCAAAGACATGCTACTAAGTGGCTCCCAGAACGGAAGGGCAAGAGCTACGAGGAGAGGTTAGAGGCATTAAATATGCCAAAACTAGAAGAAAGAAGAAAAAGAGGTGATGTGATCACTACATACAAAATAGTAGCAAAAATTTATAAAATCGATAGGGAAGATTTCCTGAGACCTGGAACTTTAAGAACAAGAGGTCGTAGATATAAACTAGCTAAACACAGATGCCGAAGAAATATAAGAAAAATCACTTTCGCAAACAGAGTGGTAGACGGTTGGAAAAAGTTAGGTGAGAGGGTGGTGGAGGCCAAGACTGTCAGTAGTTTCAAAGCGTTATATGACAAAGAGTGCTGGGAAGACGAGACACCACGAGCGTAGCTCTCATCCTGTAACTACACTTAGGTAATTACACACACACACACACACACTGTGGCGCGAGTTCGATTCCCGCACGAGGCAAAAACAAATGGGCAAAGTTTCTTTCACCCTAAGTGCCCCTGTTACCTAGCAGTAAATAGGTACCTGGGAGTTAGTCAGCTGTCACGGGCTGCTTCCTGGGCTGTGTGTGTGTGGTGTGGGGAAAAAAAAAAAAAAAAAAAGTAGTTAGTAAACAGTTGATTGACAGTTGAGAGGCGGGCCGAAAGAGCAAAGCTCAACCCCCGCAAAAACACAACTAGTAAACACAACTAGTAAACACACACACACTCACACACACACACACACACACACACACACACACACACACACACACACACACACACACACACACACACACACACACACACACACACACACACACACACACGACCTGAAGACCTGGGAAATCGAGTTACCAATGAGTGCACAAGCTTCATACATGGAACTCTGATAGTAGATGGGAGGAAGATTGTGATCCTGGTAATCTACAATCCCCCACCAAACAGTAGAAGACCCAGGCAGGAGTATGATGACAACAACAAAGCATGTATAGATGAACTGCAGAAGGCAGCAACACTAGCCCACAGAATGAGAGCGAAGCTGCTGATCATGGGGGACCTAAATCATGGAGAGATAAATTGGGAATCAAGGAATCCCCATGGAGGGGACGAAACGTGGGGAGCAAAATTAGTAGATGTTATAGACAGGAATTTCCTGACACAACATGTGAAGGAAGACACAAGGGAAAGAGGAGGAGATGCACCGAGCCTATTAGACCTGATTTTCACCCAGAACGTAGAAGATATCGAGAATTTAGAGCATGAAATACCTCTAGGGGCCAGTGACCATTGTGAACCTATCTTCGATGGTTCCCATATAAAAATTAGCAAATAAAACTCCTAAGGGGGAGCCCATTGCTACTCCGTCTATTTGTAAATACTTTTATTTGCTAATTTTTATATGGGAACCATCGAAGATAGGGTCCTCAGTAGCAGACAAAAACCAACTGTATACTGCCGTTATGTAGATGACATATTCGTAATAGTAAAAGACTCAGATGAACTAATTGACCTAAAAAGACACCTAGAGAGAGAGTCAGTACTCCGATTTACACATGAAAATAGTGAAAATAACAGTCTGCCATTCTTGGATGTACTAATAACAAAAACAGGAACCTCTTTAAGCACCAACGTATATACCAAGCCCACCAACATAGGATTATGCCTGAACGGTAGAAGTGAGTGCCCCCAAAGATACAAAGCCAGTGTTCTCAATGCTTATATTCGTCGAGCGCTTACCCACTGCTCTGAATGGAGCAACGTGAGTAGAGAGTTTGAAAGAGTAACTCAGGTATTGGTGAACAACGGATATAGCAACGCGGAAATAAACGCTGCTATAAGAAGACACTTGGACCGTTGGTATAATTCAGAACCCAGAACAGAAACCACAACACCCCCAATAAAATTATATTACAAATCAACCATGCACAGTGAACATATAAAAGAGGAAAGAATAATGAAAGAAATAATCCGTAAAGGAGTAAAAAGCACTACTCCTAACCAAAACATAAACCTGATAATATTCTACAAAACCAAGAAGACTTCCGAACTCCTTATCAAAAACAGCCCGAAGCCGACGGAGAACCCTCTACAGCAGTCAAGCGTTGTATACATGTACACTTGCCCCCACGAAGGATGTAACCTTCAATGTAAGTACATAGGTATGACGTCGACCAAGCTGACGAGGCATTTGACATGCCATCTTCAATCTGGTGCCCCTAGGAATCACATGAGACAAGCCCATGACATTACTCTAACAAGAGAAATGTTGAACAAGAATACTTGCATAATAGACAAAACCCAAGATTCAAGAAGATTACAAATTCTTGAGGCAATTCACATAAGAATAGAGCGACCTACCATGAACACCCAAATCACGGAACTATTTACTCTACCCACCATGAGAGTAAGGACAAGACAAGAACATATCGATGCCAACACAGAAGACAATGTCCAACATAACAGGCCAATTACACTGGGTTAATCTTTGTGTTTAGATAGGAGATGCCTCGTATGGGCCAATAAGCCTTCTGCAGCCCCTATGTTTATCCCTTATGTATCCCCCCATGTTTTCACCTTCATTATATTATCACCTGACCTAATGCGGGTATAAAATCAACTCGTATTGTAAGATCTGTTCACTTGAGAATGAACCATGGAGGTTCGAAACGTCGTGCAAATTATACAAATAAGTGTAATACACTCTATAGTAAATCACTTCTTTTCTTCACCTTAAAAGTACGAAAATGAGTTTTGGAGAACTCCTATTTCAAATAAGCCCTGATGCTAAGAAAATAGTTAGAGGGATAGAAGCCCTAAACCAGAAAATAATAAATACAGAATATGCGGTCATATTCAATGAACCATGTTTGAAAGAAAACCTGCTGCCAGTATACACCAATATATATATATATATATATATATATATATATATATATATATATATATATATATATATATATATATATATACATATATATATATATATATATATATGTCGTACCTAGTAGCCAGAACTCACTTCTATGCCTACTATGCAAGGCCCGATTTGCCTAATAAGCCAAGTTTTCATTAATTAATTGTTTTTCGACTACCTAACCTACCTAACCTAACCTAACCAAACGTTTTCGGCTACCTAACCTATAAAGATAGGTTAGGTTAGGTTAGGTAGGGTTTGTTACGTTCGGTCATATATCTACGTTAATTTTAATTCCAATACCAAAAAATTGACCTCATAGATAATGAAATGGGTAGCTTTATCATTTTATAAGAAAAAAATTAGAGAAAATATATTAATTCAGGAAAACTTGGCTTATTAGGCAAATCGAGCCTTGCATAGTAGGCTCAGAAGAGCGTTCTGGCTACTAGGTACGACATATATATATATATATATATATATATATATATATATATATATATATATATATATATATATATATATATATATATATATATATATATATTATGACGGTGTTCCCCCCCTTTGTAATTCTCCCACGCCTGCAGTAAGAGTCATGTCTGCTTTTCCCAAGCGTTCTCTACGTTGCAGGCTACAATTTGATATATGGGAGAGAGTGAAGTGCTCTCGGAGAGCCGAGAAATTTGTGAAATAGTAATATTTTGGCCTGTGGTTTAGGCCCTTTAGGGAGCCAAGATGGCGCCTGCCTCTCTGATCTCCCGCCAAAACCGTGTGACGTCAGTGGCACCGGATTGGTCACCGACAGCAATGTGGCACCGGGAGCCAATGAAAACTTCCCATAGCGAAAGTGACGTCACGATGGAAGGGGGTCCAGGCCGCGCGCCACTCTGGCGCCGGCAGTCAGACACGACACGTCATAAAGGTCGGACGTGCGACGGATGGTCTTGTCAGTAGGACAGTTGTACCTCGCTCCCGTGGATTTACGCGTCACCTGAAGTCCGCCAGTACTCTGAGAAGTCTTCCCTAGTTCATGTGTTGAACCAGAAGAGGGAATTGACGGTTATTTGAGCAACAAGTGCTCCAGTCAGGTACTGTGTCAGTAGCAGTGAAGCCGTGCAGTGACGTACGTGACGTCTGTGGCAATTCACCAGTTCGTGACAGCGTAGTGGCTGACAGAGCTACTGGGCAGCTGAGGAAGAGAGGACTATTTGGGGAAACCGGACGACTGTAGCTGAGACGTAGGCGACAGCCGTTGCTGGGAGAAGACGACGGCCAGGAGACCGACTCCAACCTTCAAGAAGTCAAGGAGGAGGACGGACCTGCAGTGAGGAGGCACGGAGACGACGCGCTAAACGGTGGGACGACGAGAGGCTCTGGTAGGACACGACGACATGTAGTGTGGGGGCGTTCCCGACACGAGGACCAGGAGCTACATCTCGACTCTCATCGAAGGATAGGGTGAAGTAGGTGGTTCTAGTTCCCTCCCCATTCCCCTTTAGTTAGCTACATTATTTGGCTATATTATCTAGCCTGAGGATTTTATATGTCGTGAGCAAGTCTCACCCATGTCACGATAAAGCACCAGTGTGCTAGACAGTACTATCAAGAGTACTTGTAATATTCATGTTGATTATTGGTGTGTACAGGCACCAGGAACCAGTGATAAATTTACTGTGTTGTGTATATCTTTCTATAGATTTTGATATGAACATATAGTGGTAAAAAATATATATAAGATTATGCCAGTATTTGGAGGTTAAGCTATGTGCCCTGAAACTATTTATTTTCCATGTATTGATGATTGATTTATATAGCATATATATGTCTATGTTCATTCAGTGAATAATCATTTGTGAGTACAGTGAATTATTGCGTTATCGCCCACGAGAGAAAGTATTGAAAACTCCAGTGTTAATATTTCATAATATATTGCTGAGTGAAGAACAATGTAAAGCCATTACAGTGAATCATTGTAGAATTGATTGTAGAAAAGACTGTTTGAGCCTGAGTACAGTGTAACTAAGTAATTCGGTTTATTTGTGCCAATATCGAGTGTGCGAGTTTATAGTAATATTGGAGAATTT
The DNA here is from genome assembly GCF_040958095.1 of Procambarus clarkii. Lineage (NCBI taxonomy): Eukaryota > Metazoa > Arthropoda > Malacostraca > Decapoda > Cambaridae > Procambarus > Procambarus clarkii. The sequence continues at coordinate 189,642 of NC_091170.1, read as the reverse complement.
AAAGAAACCGCGCGCGTGAATCTAGAAAACAAGCAAATTTCGCGCGGAGAGACCATTGCGATCAGCTGTTCTTGACACTTGATGAGGAGGGGAGAGTGTTGCCCTCTAGTGATCGCATAATATCCGTGGGAATTACCGGCCGAGTCAGGATCAGTTGATTTATCGATTATTGTGTGGCCTTGTGACATCTTTCATACATTTTAAGTAAAATACAAAACTCTCTTTGTGTTTTTATATTCCCCTCCATTGATCTTGTGGCTATATTATACTGGTAAACATAGAGTGATAACAATAAGTACTTGCCTGATTCCTGATCTTTGAGTGTGACCTTGCCAAGGCTACCACTGAATACACCAGTCCACTGATGGTGTTACTGGCCACCTTAAACACCAGTTGGCGACCTTGTGTTTAACCGTAGAGCCCTATTGTTGGGGAGGGCACACGACAGTCAAGTGCACGAGTCGTGTTCTCACTCTTTCTTAATTAGAGGCCGTTAAGATTGACTGGGAGACTCTCCTGGCGTGCAGTGGCGCAGTGAGAATCGAGTGAAGACCCGCAGGGCTACGGTGAGTTACCTTGGGCATAACTATTGCTCACCCCAGACTAGAGAGAAGAGAGGTGAAACCCCAACATTGGCGACCTCGCCAGGATTTCGATCGAAGTAAAGGTTGCAGTGGTGGTACTTGGCAGTGGTGTTAGAGTTCAGGTGCAGGTTAACACTCGTAGCACAAGATGGAGGATGATAAAGGAGCAAGGTTTATTGATTCTAGAGACGTACAGGTGCTGGAAGAGTGCACCAAGGCACAGTTACAGGCTATAGCGGATCATTTTGGAATAAAGCTGAAATCTGCCCGAGTTGGTGAAAGAAGACTAGAGATAATGGCTCAGCTCAAGGCTCGAGACGAAGCTTTGGGGGAGGAACGGCCCCAAACACCTGCCAGTGAGGGTGAACGCCTGAGTATTGGTGGAAGCAGCAGGGGATCCAGCGGCAGCAGGCACAGCGTGAAGCTGGAAATAATGAAGTTGCAGCTGGAAATACAGATGAAGCGTGAAGAGCGAGAAGCAGAAGCGCAGCTGAGGAGAGAAGAGGCACAGCAGCGCAAGGAAGAGCGAGAAGCAGAAGCGCAGCTGAGAGAAGAAGCACAGCAGCGCAGAGAAAAGCGAGAAGCAGAAGCGCAGCAGCGCAAGGAAGAGCGAGAAGCACAGCAGCGTAAAGAAGAGCAAGAAGCACAGTTAAGGCGTGAGGAGCGAGAAGCACAGTTAAGGCGTGAGGAGCGAGAAGCACAGTTGGAGCGTGAGGAACGAGAAATACAGCTACGCCGGGTAGAACGAGAGCGAGAAGCACAGCAGCACATCGAAGAAGTTGGGCTGAGACGACAGGAAATAGAAGCCAAAAAGGAAGTAGAGCTGAAGTGAATTGAATTAGGGCTAAGTGTACCTGCTCCGCCGCCACAGGAAGACCAACGAGTGAGGGAACAAGACCTGCCGGTCTATGTGCCTAGTGAAGCCGAAGATTTCTTCGATCACTTTGAGAGAGTTGCTGCTATGAAGAGGTGGCCGAGGGCGGAGTGGGCGGAATTGGTCCAAGGGAGGCTCACGGGTGAAGCTCGTGTAGCATTCACTATGCTCGACTTCCAGGAACGCACTAACTACGATGCGGTAAAACGAGCTGTGCTCCGTTCCTTTAAGCTCACGCCAGAGTGTTACAGAAAGAGGTTTAGAGAATGTACCCGGTCACCAGGAAAATCGTATGCGGAGACGGCGAGGCACATAGAAAGAAAGCTCCTTAAGTGGCTGGACTCCGAGGAAGCGAGGTCGGCCGAAGAGATCAAGGAACTAATGGCCATGGAAAAGTTTATGTCCGTGCTCTCTCCTGAGATAAGGATGAGGATAAAGGAGGCGGACATAAAGAACCTAAGGGCCGCAGCCGACCGAGCCGACATGTTAGAGGAAGTACTACGCCCAAGCCGAGAGGGACAGCATCGATCACCCGCGTACTCCGGAGGCAATAGGAATTATAGGAGGACGAATGGATGGAGGACAGAAGCGAGTTCTCCCAAGTCCCACCGCTTGAGATGGTACGACAGAGGAACAAAAGATGTTGTGGAACCAATAGAGGAGAGCCAAGATGAGAGCCCGGACGTTGTTACTGCAACGAAGGAAACGACAAGTGAGGCGAGAAGGACACAGGGTGTGACGGCCTCTGGAGGCAGTGCTAAGGCGAGCGGTGGCGGATGGTCTCCGCCGAGGGGCCGCTGCTACAACTGCGGAATAGTCGGACACGTCGCGCGGGAATGCAGACGCCCTAAGCAGCGGGGACACGTTGCTTTAGTGATGTTCGAGGACCAGAGGGCCGAGGGAGTGCGGGATGAACCCGTGCCGAATGAAGAGAAGAAAGTTCACCCATTCATGTGTCAAGGAACCGTAAGGATGGGGGTCGCAGACCCCATCCCAGTGAAGATGCTAAGAGACACCGGGGCTGACTTTACCCTGGTAAGTGAAACCCTGTTCCCCGAGGGTTACGAAAGTACCAGTGTGGGGGTGGCACGGGTGGCCACTGTGGGAGGCCCAGTGAGGATGCCCCTGCACCAGGTAACTTTAGATTCCGAATATGGCTGCCAGACCCTAGTGGTGGGAGTCTGTACATCAATGCCCAAGATGGAGGCACAGGTCATCTTGGGGAATGACGCGTGTGGAGGATACGTCCTCCCGCATCTCGTGAAAGGCGAAGAATGCCCAGAACAATACAAGGAGACAGGCGGAGAGTTGAACGCCTGTGGGGACGAGAAGGGAATCGCACCGGTGGCGATCCCAGTTTGTACTGTGACACCAAGACAACGCGAAGAACCAGGGGGTTGTGGATCTGATGGGGCTGAGGAGTCGACTGACAGCCTGGGAACAGACCACCTCTGCGTAGGACCCAGAGAACGATTGGAGGGCGAGAGTAGCCTGAATGGTGAGTTGCAGGTGACACTCACCAGTTCTCCAGGGGTAAACCGCACTCGTCTCGGAAAGTTGCAGCAGGAGGAGTTCCCCGAATTGGTTAGTAAGGCCGAAGGAGGACGTGTGGGTCCTGAGAAGGCTTACTTTCCATTTATCTATATTATATATGCCATGCTATCCATGCTGAAGGAACGATGGATGCCAGGAGCGACCGTGGGAACGGTGATTAAATATGTCCAGAAGTTCAAAGAACGTCTCACTAGAGCGAAGAAACTGGCTAGGAAACTCCTGAAGAAGGCGCAACGTAAGATGTCGGAGTGGTACGACAGGAGAGCTGCGCAGAGGGATTTTCAGGCCGGATCCAAAGTAATGGTTGTGCTGCCAGGTAGAGGTAGAGTGATCAAGTCGCGGGTCAAGGGACCATACCGTGTGCTGCGACGGTTGGGTCCAGTGTCGTACGAGATTGGGAAGCCGGATGGACCCCGGAAGAAACAGGTGTGTCACGCAGACCGCCTAAGACCTTTCTTCAATGTAGAAGGAGGAGCCGACAAGCAGGACGGAACGATGTCCCGAGAAACCCAGCGGAAGACGGGTCTGAGTGTACCGAGGGACCGAGAATTCCCGGAGGAGGAAGAAAAGTGGTCCAGGGCGGACGGCCCCAGTCTCACCCGCACTGAGAGTCTGACAAGGATCAAGGTCAAGCACATCAAGGGGAAGGACGACGTAGTAGCGGACGCCCTATCCCGCATACACTAACCAGACATGACTCTTATTTTAAGGGGAGGGGTATGTGATGGTGTTCCCCCCCTTTGTAATTCTCCCACGCCTGCAGTAAGAGTCATGTCTGCTTTTCCCAAGCGTTCTCTACGTTGCAGGCTACAATTTGATATATGGGAGAGAGTGAAGTGTTCTCGGAGAGCCGAGAAATTTGTGAAATAGTAATATTTTGGCCTGTGGTTTAGGCCCTTTAGGGAGCCAAGATGGCGTCTGCCTCTCTGATCTCCCGCCAAAACCGTGTGACGTCAGTGGCACCGGATTGGTCACCGACAGCAATGTGGCACCGGGAGCCAATGAAAACTTCCCATAGCGAAAGTGACGTCACGATGGAAGGGGGTCCAGGCCGCGCGCCACTCTGGCGCCGGCAGTCAGACACGACACGTCATAGAGGTCGGACGTGCGACGGATGGTCTTGTCAGTAGGACAGTTGTACCTCGCTCCCGTGGATTTACGCGTCACCTGAAGTCCGCCAGTACTCTGAGAAGTCTTCCCTAGTTCATGTGTTGAACCAGAAGAGGGAATTGACGGTTATTTGAGCAACAAGTGCTCCAGTCAGGTACTGTGCCAGTAGCAGTGAAGCCGTGCAGTGACGTACGTGACGTCTGTGGCAATTCACCAGTTCGTGACAGCGTAGTGGCTGACAGAGCCACTGGGCAGCTGAGGAAGAGAGGACTATTTGGGGAAACCGGACGACTGTAGCTGAGACGTAGGCGACAGCCGTTGCTGGGAGAAGACGACGGCCAGGAGACCGACTCCAACCTTCAAGAAGTCAAGGAGGAGGACGGACCTGCAGTGAGGAGGCACGGAGACGACGCGCTAAACGGTGGGACGACGAGAGGCTCTGGTAGGACACGACGACATGTAGTGTGGGGGCGTTCCCGACACGAGGACCAGGAGCTACATCTCGACTCTCATCGGAGGATAGGGTGAAGTAGGTGGTTCTAGTTCCCTCCCCATTCCCCTTTAGTTAGCTATATTATTTGGCTATATTATCTAGCCTGAGGATTTTATATGTCGTGAGCAAGTCTCAACCATGTCACGATAAAGCACCAGTGTGCTAGACAGTACTATCAAGAGTATTTGTAATATTCATGTTGATTATTGGTGTGTACAGGCACCAGGAACCAGTGATAAATTTACTGTGTTGTGTATATCTTTCTATAGATTTTGATATGAACATATAGTGGTAAAAAATATATATAAGATTATGCCAGTATTTGGAGGTTAGGCTATGTGCCCTGAAACTATTTATTTTCCATGTATTGATGATTGATTTATATACCATATATATGTCTATGTTCATTCAGTGAATAATAATTTGTGAGTACAGTGAATTATTGCGTTATCGCCCACGAGAGAAAGTATTGAAAACTCCAGTGTTAATATTTCATAATATATTGCTGAGTGAAGAACAATGTAAAGCCATTACAGTGAATCATTGTAGAATTGATTGTAGAAAAGACTGTTTGAGCCAGAGTACAGTGTAACTAAGTAATTCGGTTTATTTGTGCCAATATCGAGTGTGCGAGTTTCTAGTAATATTGGAGAATTTAAAGAAACCGCGCGCGTGAATCTAGAAAACAAGCAAATTTCGCGCGGAGAGACCATTGCGATCAGCTGTTCTTGACACTTGATGAGGAGGGGAGAGTGTTGCCCTCTAGTGATCGCATAATATCCGTGGGAATTACCGGCCGAGTCAGGATCAGTTGATTTATCGATTATTGTGTGGCCTTGTGACATCTTTCATACATTTTAAGTAAAATACAAAACTCTCTTTGTGTTTTTATATTCCCCTCCATTGATCTTGTGGCTATATTATACTGGTAAACATAGAGTGATAACAATAAGTACCTGCCTGATTCCTGATCTTTGAGTGTGACCTTGCCAAGGCTACCACTGAATACACCAGTCCACTGATGGTGTTACTGGCCACCTTAAACACCAGTTGGCGACCTTGTGTTTAACCGTAGAGCCCTATTGTTGTGGAGGGCACACGACAGTCAAGTGCACGAGTCGTGTTCTCACTCTTTCTTAATTAGAGGCCGTTAAGATTGACTGGGAGACTCTCCTGGCGTGCAGTGGCGCAGTGAGGATCGAGTGAAGACCCGCAGGGCTACGGTGAGTTACCTTGGGCATAACTATTGCTCACCCCAGACTAGAGAGAAGAGAGGTGAAACCCCAACAATATATATATATATATATATATATATATATATATATATATATATATATATATATATATATATATATATATATATATATTTATCTATATAAATAAAATGGTAAATGTTCGTTTCTTCAAAATCGTTAATCTCCAAAAGCTCTTCGCCGATTGCTTTGAAATTTTCACACAACATTCCATTCACATCCAAGCGGGTTTTTACATACATATTATATAGATGTCACGTCTGTGACTGGAAAAAAACATTTTTTTTAACTGTGTTTTTCATGTAAGGGAAATCTTCGAAACCTCTTTATCGAATGTTTTGAAATTATGACACGACGTTACATTCGAATAGGCACGTGTTCTTATATATCTACTATATACATGCTTCACCTGTGACAGGAAAAAATTGATTTTTTTTTAAGACAGCACCATCTATTTGATGTAAGAGCAACACACGCTATAATCTCCAAATGTTCTTCACTGATTGCATTGAAATTTTGACACAGCCTTACATTTGAATATGTGCGTGATTTTATATACATACTACATAGATGCCACACCTGTGACAGGTAAAAACATGTATTTTTTTAAAAACAGCACCATCTGTTGCACATAATAGTAACACATGCTATACTAAATACGTTACGATTCAATTTTAATATTTTCGTTTGCATTGTGGGACATTTGGGGCTTGACTCTATTTATTTAAATATTAATGTAATGAAAATCAATTACGAAGGACCACCCGCTTTTATAGTAAAGAGGGAAACTAATAAAATATGATCATTAGAAAATTCCTAGATGAACCAGTAACTATGGATAAAATACTAGAGAATATGATCACTTATATAATTAATGGGCTGTATTATTTAACTGAATCAAAGCCTCAAACACCTACATTGGGGGGTTATTACTGGAACTTCATATATGTCCAGGAACTAGTGTGGTTCGTGCACCAGTTCATTATGCAATAATCTAATCCTATGACCAATTATAGAATCATTATGTTTGTCACCAATAAGAACATAGATTATAACATAAGAAATTAATAATTATAATAAACACATGTCAATCCAAAGAAACAGTGGTCTGCATGAATAATACTACAGATAATAGAATTTAAGGAATACGGAAAGAGTCTTAGCTTGAAGACGATTTCCAAGAAGTCGGTCACGACTCATCCTCGGAATCTCCTGAACTCATCATGGAACACTGGGAGATGATTAACACGGGAAATGACAGCTCTGGGAATTCTTCACACACGCTGTAAATCAAATTATATTCAGTAGCAACAGATTAAGCTACTAGACATCTATGTTCAAGAAAATTAGATTAAATAATGGAGGTAAATAATAACCTGTGGTTTTTTATAGTCGCTCTGCGTAACGACAAGCTACCCAGCTACAACCCCGCCCCCTAAATGATGCATCAAATGGGAATGAAGGTACTTAGCTAATAGGGCACTGTGTAAGTTAAGGCTTGCCGAAGTTCGCGTCCTAGGTTCAGGCGTCATTGTAACTAACACGTGGTCTCAAGCCTAGCCTAGATGCGACGCGCTGCACTGGCCGGTCACGTTGGGTTACACGGAACCAAATTTAACAGGTTCCTGATTGAATGTCAAATTAAATCTCTTGACAATTCAACACGATGTGTAAAGTGACACTGACACCAGTTAAGTGGTTGTCTGCAAAGGTTCTTCACACCTCACAGTGGCGACTTTCATCAAGAGCTCTTGGTGGCGTCTGGGTAATGGCGTCTCTCTCTGAACGCGTCGCCTCGTGTACTCGCGTCTCCCCTGCCCCGCTCCGCGTCCCGCGTTTGATACACAAATTATTTACTACGAATATTATCGTTTCTCGCAGTTGTGATTGAAATGCTCGGATAAGGACGGGTTTATTATTCAAAGGAGTTAAATATTATTATTTGCCCGTTTTACGATGGTAAACGAGCAATGGAGATGAATTAAGGTCTCTCCAGGGAATTCACGCGTGACGTTAAATTTATTACCAGATAACAGTTATAACTATAAACGCTTTATTTTAGCAAATCGGACCTTGCATAGTAGGCTGAGAAGTGCATTCTGGCTACTAGGTATGACATATATATATATATATATATATATATATATATATATATATATATATATATATATATATATATATATATATATATATATATATATATATATATATAAACCCGAGGCTATGGGTCCCCCTTCTTCCAGCTAGAGGTGGTACTCTTATTTAATATATATATATATATATATATATATATATATATATATATATACACTGTCGGGGTTTACTCGGGTGAGCAACAGTATACTCAAGGTCACTCACAGTAGCCCTGCGGGTCTTCACTCTATCCTCGCGGCGCCACTGTACGCCAGGAGAGTATCCCAGTCAATCCCAACCGGCCTCTGATCGAGAAGGAGTGGGAACACAACTTGTTCACTAAACTGTTGTATGCCCGCCCCGTCATAGGGCTCTACTACTATCCACAAGGTCGCCAACTGGTGTTTTCGGTGTCCAGTAACACGTCAGTGGTTTTGTTGAATTGTGGTAACAGTGGCAAGAACACACCCAATAGATCTGATATCATGCCGGTATTTACTTCTATCACTCTCTGCTTTCAGGTATTACATAGCCACAAGAAATATGGAGGGGATGATGGAAACACCGATGTACTTTGTATTTTACTTAAAACTCATTCAAAGACATCACAAGATTATATCAATAAGCAAATAGCTGTTTCAGGCGGGAGTCGCTTGTTCCCACATATAATATGAACTCACTAAGCTGGCAACGCTCCCCCTCTCGTCAATGTCAAAATCAGCTGGGTGACTCCCCCCCGCGCGAATGTTTATTGCTTGTTTCCCTGGCGTCACACGCTCTGTTTCTTTAAGTTCTCAAAGATCACTAGAAGTTCGAACACACAATATTTGTGACAATAGTACGTAAATACTTCGCTACACTGATCTTGAGCTCAATCAAACATTTCTATATTAAAGGTGACAATAATTCACTGTCATGGTATTACACACTGCCCTTCATTTAATGATAACGGAAGCAAGTTATATATCACTGGAGTTCTCGGTAATTCCTTTCGTGGGCGATAACACAATTAATCACTGCACACATGAATGATTGTTCAATACACGAGCATAGACATATATATGTATATGGATGAGTCATAGACATTTATAATGATAATAACATAGTTACTGGGCACATAGCCTAACTCCCAAATACTGGCGTAATGATATATATATATCCTCTCACTATATGATCACATTAAAGTCTCATGAAAGACATTCTCATCACAGTAAATTCATCAATTACTCCGGGTGCCTGCATACACCAATAATAATCATAAATATCGTGAGTACTCTTTATAGTACCACTCTGCACACTGGTGCCTTACTGTGACATAGGTGAGCCTTGCTCATGACATACAAAATACTCAGACTAAATAATATAGCTGACTAAAGGGGAATTTGGGAGGGAAACTAGAATCACCTACTTCCACCTATCCTCCGATGAGAGTTGAGTTGCAGCTCCTGGTCCTGGCTCCTGCCTTGTGTAGGGAACGCCCCCACACACACTCTGTCGTGTCCTCCAGGAACTCAATCAACGTCCCACCGTCAGCGCGTCGTCTCCGTGCCTTTTCACTGCAGGTCCGTGCTCCTCCTCGACTTCTTGTAGGGTTGGAGTCGGTTTCCCGGCCGTCGACTTCTCCTCCCAGCTACGGCTGCCCGCCTACGTCCCGGCTGCAGTCGTTCGGATTCCCGAATAGTTCTCTTCTTCCTCTGCTTCCCAGTGGTTCGGTTCAGCCACTACGCCGTCACAAACGGGTGAACTGCCTCAGACGTCGTATATGTCACTGCACAGACTTCACTTCTTCTTGCACAGTACCTGTGCTGGAGCACTTGTTGCTCAATTTCCTGTCGATTCCCTCTCTGGTCCAACACATGAACGAAGGAAGACCTCACAGAGTACTGGCAGACTTCGGGTGACGCGTAAAATCCACGGGAGCGGGAAACAACTGTCAAACTGACAGGACCAATCTTCGCACGTCCAACCACCTTGACGTGTAGTGTCAGACTCATTCCCTCACGGAGGATTGGCTCATCCACTACGTCATCACTGTGGAGCTATCAGCCGTCGCATACGTCGCTGCCTAGACTCCACTCTTGCACAACACCTGTTCCTGGAGCACTTGTTGCTCAATATTCTGTCAATTCCTTCTTCGGTTCAACACATGAACGAAGGAAGACCCCACAGGTGTTGGCAGACCACGGGTGATGCGTAAGTCCTCCGGAGACGGGGTAAACTGTCCAACTGACAGGACCCCCCCCCAGCGCACGTCCGACCTCCTTGACGTGCTGTCTTAGACTGATGGCGCCAGGGCGCCGCGATGACCGGACCCCCCTTCCTTCGTGACGTCATATTCGCCACGGGAGGTTTTCATTGGCTCCCTGTGCCATGTCGCTGTCGGTGACCAATCTGGTGTCACTGACGTCACACAGTTTTGGCAGGAAAACAGGAGAGCCAGCGCCATATTGGCTTCCTAAAGGGCCTAAACCGCAGCCCAAAATACTCTTCTTTTATAAATTTCTCGGCACCCCGAGAACACTACATTCCCCCACATATACCAAACTGATGCTTGCGACGTAGAGAACGCTCGGGCAAAGTGGACATGACTCTTACTGCAGGCGTGGGAGAAATATAAGGGGGGGGGGAACACCGTCACAATACATATATATATATATATATATATATATATATATATATATATATATATATATATATATATATATATGTCGTACCTAGTACCAGAACACACTTCTCAGCCAACTATGCAACGCCCGATTTGCCTATTAGGCCGAATGATTTTCTTTATTTTCAATAAATTGTTTCCAATTAGTTTATTTTAAATGTTATTATTATATTATATTAATAACATAAATTATTGACTTAATTGTATTAGTTTAGGTTAGGTTAGGATAGGTTAGGTTAGGTAGGGTTGGTTAGGTTCGGTCATATATCTACGTTAGTTTTAACTCAAATTTAAAAAAAAATTAACTCATACATAATGAAACGGATAGCTCTATCATTTCATATGAATAAAATATTTAAAAATATATAAATTCAGGAAAACTTTGCTTATTACTCAAATTGGGCCTTGCATAGTAGGCTGAGTACGACGTTCTGGCTACTAGGTACAACAAATATATATATATATATATATATATATATATATATATATATATATATATATATATATATATATATATATATATATATATATATATATATATATATATGGAGAAGATTGTGAGAAAAAACCTAGTAACACATCTGGATAGAAGAGACTTCGTGACAACCCATCAACATGGGTTCAGGGAGGGTAAATCTTGCCTTACAGGCTTGATAGAATTCTATGATCAGGTGACAAAGATTAAGCAAGAAAGAGAAGGATGGGCGGACTGCATTTTTTTGGACTGTTGGAAAGCCTTTGGCACAGTACCCCATAAAAGGTTGATGCATAAGCTGGAGAAACAGGCTTATTGTTATTGATAGCTTATTGTGGCTTATTGTAACTGATAGGGCGCTCCAGTGGATAAGGGAGTACCTAAGCAATAGGAAGCAGAGAGTTATAGTGAGGGGTGAGACCTCAGAATGGCGTGAAGTCACCAGTGGAGTCCCACAGGGCTCTGTGCTTGGACCTATCCTGTTTCTGATATACGTAAATGATCTCCCAGAGGGTATAGACTCATTCCTCTCAATGTTTGCTGACGACGCCAAAATTATGAGAAGGATTAAGACAGAGGAGGACAGCTTGAGGCTTCAAGAAGACCTGGACAAGCTGCAGGAATGGTCGAACAAATGGATGTTAGAGTTTAACCCAAGCAAATGTAATGTAATGAAGATAGGGGTAGGAAGCAGGAGACCAGATACAAGGTATCACTTGGGAGATGAAATACTTCAAGATTCAGAGAGAGAGAAAGACCTGGGGGTTGATATCACACCAGACCTGTCCCCTGAAGCTCATATCAAGAGGATAACATCAGCAGCATATGCCAGGTTGGCTAACATAAGAACGGCCTTTAGAAACTTGTGTAAGGAATCTTTCAGAACATTATATACCACATATGTCAGACCAATCCTGGAGTATGCGGCTCCAGCATGGAGTCCATATCTAGTCAAGCATAAGAATAAACTGGAAAAGGTTCAAAGGTTTGCCACCAGACTAGTACCCGAGCTGAGAGGTATGAGCTACGAGGAGAGACTACGGGAATTGAACCTCACTTCGTTGGAAGACAGAAGAGTTAGGGGGTACATGATCACCACATGCAAGATTCTCAAGGGAATCGACAGGGTTGATAAAGACAGGCTATTTAACACAAGGGGCACACGCACTAGGGGACACAGGTGGAAACTGAGTGCCCAAATGAGCCACAGAGATATTAGAAAGAACTTTTTTAGTGTCAGAGTGGTTGACTAACGGAATGCATTAGGAAGCAATGTGGTGGAGGCTGACTCCATACACAGTTTCAAGTGTAGATATGATAGAGCCCAATAGGGTCAGGAACCTGTACACCTGTTGATTGACGGTTGAGAGGCGGGACCAAAGAGCCAGAGCTCAACCCCCGCAAGCACAACTAGGTGAGTACAACTAGGTGAGTACACACACACACATACATACACACACGCACACACACATCCTCTCTATGATGTATATGTATATATATATAACCTCCATTGGTATATATACAAACTCTCTATGGAGTAAAACAGATCACTGAAAACAGCTAGGAGACCTACCGGAAAGAAATCCTGCAAGAGTCAAGTTTAGAGAAAGATCTGGGAGTTGATATGACACCGAACGTGTCTCCAGAGGCCCTCATCAAAAGGATATCATCAGCGGCATATGCTAGGTTGGCCAACATAAGAACTGTCTTTAGAAACTTGTGTAAGGAATCATTAAGAACCCTGTATACCACTCGTGTCAGACCAATCCTGGAATATGGTCTGACACGAGTGGTATACAGGGTTCCACAGTGATGACGTAGTGGATGAGCCAATCCTCCGTGAGGGAATGAGTCTGACACTACACGTCAAGGTGGTTGGACGTGCGAAGATTGGTCCTGTCAGTTTGACAGTTGTTTCCCGCTCCCGTGGATTTTACGCGTCACCCGAAGTCTGCCAGTACTCTGTGAGGTCTTCCTTCGTTCATGTGTTGGACCAGAGAGGGAATCGACAGGAAATTGAGCAACAAGTGCTCCAGCACAGGTACTGTGCAAGAAGAAGTGAAGTCTGTGCAGTGACATATACGACGTCTGAGGCAGTTCACCCGTTTGTGACGGCGTAGTGGCTGAACCGAACCACTGGGAAGCAGAGGAAGAAGAGAACTATTCGGGAATCCGAACGACTGCAGCCGGGACGTAGGCGGGCAGCCGTAGCTGGGAGGAGAAGTCGACGGCCGGGAAACCGACTCCAACCCTACAAGAAGTCAAGGAGGAGCACGGACCTGCAGTGAAAAGGCACGGAGACGACGCGCTGACGGTGGGACGTTGATTGAGTTCCTGGAGGACACGACAGAGTGTGTGTGGGGGCGTTTCCTACACAAGGCAGGAGCCAGGACCAGGAGCTGCAACTCAACTCTCATCGGAGGATAGGTGGAAGTAGGTGATTCTAGTTTCCCTCCCAAATTCCCCTTTAGTCAGCTATATTATTTAGTCTGAGTATTTTGTATGTCATGAGCAAGGCTCACCTATGTCACAGTAAGGCACCAGTGTGCAGAGTGGTACTATAAAGAGTACTCACGATATTTATGATTATTATTGGTGTATGCAGGCACCCGGAGTAATTGATGAATTTACTGTGATGAGAATGTCTTTCATGAGACTTTAATGTGATCATATAGTGAGAGGATATATATATATATCATTACGCCAGTATTTGGGAGTTAGGCTATGTGCCCAGTAACTATGTTATTATCATTATAAATGTCTATGACTCATCCATATACATATATATGTCTATGCTCGTGTATTGAACAATCATTCATGTGTGCAGTGATTAATTGTGTTATCGCCCACGAAAGGAATTACCGAGAACTCCAGTGATGTATAACTTGCTTCCGTTATCATTAAATGAAGGGCAGTGTGTAATACCATGACAGTGAATTATTGTCACCTTTACTATAGAAATGTTTGATTGAGCTCAAGATCAGTGTAGCGAAGTATTTACGTACTATTGTCACAAATATTGTGTGTTCGAACTTCTAGTGATCTTTGAGAACTTAAAGAAACAGAGCGTGTGACGCCAGGGAAACAAGCAATAAACATTCGCTCGGGGGGGAGTCACCCAGCTGATTTTGACATTGACGAGAGGGGGAGCGTTGCCAGCTTAGTGAGTTCATATTATATGTGGGAACAAGCGACTCCCGCCTGAAACAGCTATTTGCTTATTGATATAATCTTGTGATGTCTTTGAATGAGTTTTAAGTAAAATACAAAGTACATCGGTGTTTCCATCATCCCCTCCATATTTCTTGTGGCTATGTAATACCTGAAAGCAGAGAGTGATAGAAGTAAATACCGGCATGATATCAGATCTACTGGGTGTGTTCTTGCCACTGTTACCACAATTCAACAAAACCACTGACGTGTTACTGGACACCGAAAACACCAGTTGGCGACCTTGTGGATAGTAGTAGAGCCCTATGACGGGGCGGGCATACAACAGTTTAGTGAACAAGCTGTGTTCCCACTCCTTCTCGATCAGAGGCCGGTTGGGATTGACTGGGATACTCTCCTGGCGTACAGTGGCGCCGCGAGGATAGAGTGAAGACCCGCAGGGCTACTGTGAGTGACCTTGAGTATACTGTTGCTCACCCGAGTAAACCCCGACAGTGTATATATATATATATATATATATATATATATATATATATATATATATATATATATATATATATATATATATATATATATATATATATTAAATAAGAGTACCACCTCTAGCTGGAAGAAGGGGGACCCATAGCCTCGGGTTTATATATATATATATATATATATATATATATATATATATATGTCATACCTAGTAGCCAGAATGCACTTCTCAGCCTACTATGCAAGGTCCGATTTGCTAAAATAAAGCGTTTATAGTTATAACTGTTATCTGGTAATAAATTTAACGTCACGCGTGAATTCCCTGGAGAGACCTTAATTCATCTCCATTGCTCGTTTACCATCGTAAAACGGGCAAATAATAATATTTAACTCCTTTGAATAATAAACCCGTCCTTATCCGAGCATTTCAATCACAACTGCGAGAAACGATAATATTCGTAGTAAATAATTTGTGTATCAAACGCGGGACGCGGAGCGGGGCAGGGGAGACGCGAGTACACGAGGCGACGCGTTCAGAGAGAGACGCCATTACCCAGACGCCACCAAGAGCTCTTGATGAAAGTCGCCACTGTGAGGTGTGAAGAACCTTTGCAGACAACCACTTAACTGGCGTCAGTGTCACTTTACACATCGTGTTGAATTGTCAAGAGATTTAATTTGACATTCAATCAGGAACCTGTTAAATTTGGTTCCGTGTAACCCAACGTGACCGGCCAGTGCAGCGCGTCGCATCTAGGCTAGGCTTGAGACCACGTGTTAGTTACAATGACGCCTGAACCTAGGACGCGAACTTCGGCAAGCCTTAACTTACACAGTGCCCTATTAGCTAAGTACCTTCATTCCCATTTGATGCATCATTTAGGGGGCGGGGTTGTAGCTGGGTAGCTTGTCGTTACGCAGAGCGACTATAAAAAACCACAGGTTATTATTTACCTCCATTATTTAATCTAATTTTCTTGAACATAGATGTCTAGTAGCTTAATCTGTTGCTACTGAATATAATTTGATTTACAGCGTGTGTGAAGAATTCCCAGAGCTGTCATTTCCCGTGTTAATCATCTCCCAGTGTTCCATGATGAGTTCAGGAGATTCCGAGGATGAGTCGTGACCGACTTCTTGGAAATTGTCTTCAAGCTAAGACTCTTTCCGTATTCCTTAAATTCTATTATCTGTAGTATTATTCATGCAGACCACTGTTTCTTTGGATTGACATGTGTTTATTATAATTATTAATTTCTTATGTTATAATCTATGTTCTTATTGGTGACAAATATAATGATTCTATAATTGGTCATAGGATTAGATTATTGCATAATGAACTGGTGCACGAACCACACTAGTTCCTGGACATATATGAAGTTCCAGTAATAACCCCCCAATGTAGGTGTTTGAGGCTTTGATTCAGTTAAATAATACAGCCCATTAATTATATAAGTGATCATATTCTCTAGTATTTTATCCATAGTTACTGGTTCATCTAGGAATTTTCTAATGATCATATTTTATTAGTTTCGCTCTTTACTATAAAAGCGGGTGGTCCTTCGTAATTGATTTTCATTACATTAATATTTAAATAAATAGAGTCAAGCCCCAAATGTCCCACAATGCAAACGAAAATATTAAAATTGAATCGTAACGTATTTAGTATAGCATGTGTTACTATTATGTGCAACTGATGGTGCTGTTTTTAAAAAAATACATGTTTTTACCTGTCACAGGTGTGGCATCTATGTAGTATGTATATAAAATCACGCACATATTCAAATGTAAGGCTGTGTCAAAATTTCAATGCAATCAGTGAAGAACATTTGGAGATTATAGCGTGTGTTGCTCTTACATCAAATAGATGGTGCTGTCTTAAAAAAAAATCAATTTTTTCCTGTCACAGGTGAAGCATGTATATAGTAGATATATAAGAACACGTGCCTATTCGAATGTAACGTCGTGTCATAATTTCAAAACATTCGATAAAGAGGTTTCAAAGATTTCCCTTACATGAAAAACACAGTTAAAAAAAATGTTTTTTTCCAGTCACAGACGTGACATCTATATAATATGTATGTAAAAACCCGCTTGGATGTGAATGGAATGTTGTGTGAAAATTTCAAAGCAATCGGCGAAGAGCTTTTGGAGATTAACGATTTTGAAGAAACGAACATTTACCATTTTATTTATATAGATAAATATATATATATATATATATATATATATATATATATATATATATATATATATATATATATTGTTGGGGTTTCACCTCTCTTCTCTCTAGTCTGGGGTGAGCAATAGTTATGCCCAAGGTAACTCACCGTAGCCCTGCGGGTCTTCACTCGATCCTCACTGCGCCACTGCACGCCAGGAGAGTCTCCCAGTCAATCTTAACGGCCTCTAATTAAGAAAGAGTGAGAACACGACTCGTGCACTTGACTGTCGTGTGCCCTCCACAACAATAGGGCTCTACGGTTAAACACAAGGTCGCCAACTGGTGTTTAAGGTGGCCAGTAACACCATCAGTGGACTGGTGTATTCAGTGGTAGCCTTGGCAAGGTCACACTCAAAGATCAGGAATCAGGCAGGTACTTATTGTTATCACTCTATGTTTACCAGTATAATATAGCCACAAGATCAATGGAGGGGAATATAAAAACACAAAGAGAGTTTTGTATTTTACTTAAAATGTATGAAAGATGTCACAAGGCCACACAATAATCGATAAATCAACTGATCCTGACTCGGCCGGTAATTCCCACGGATATTATGCGATCACTAGAGGGCAACACTCTCCCCTCCTCATCAAGTGTCAAGAACAGCTGATCGCAATGGTCTCTCCGCGCGAAATTTGCTTGTTTTCTAGATTCACGCGCGCGGTTTCTTTAAATTCTCCAATATTACTAGAAACTCGCACACTCGATATTGGCACAAATAAACCGAATTACTTAGTTACACTGTACTCAGGCTCAAACAGTCTTTTCTACAATCAATTCTACAATGATTCACTGTAATGGCTTTACATTGTTCTTCACTCAGCAATATATTATGAAATATTAACACTGGAGTTTTCAATACTTTCTCTCGTGGGCGATAACGCAATAATTCACTGTACTCACAAATTATTATTCACTGAATGAACATAGACATATATATGGTATATAAATCAATCATCAATACATGGAAAATAAATAGTTTCAGGGCACATAGCCTAACCTCCAAATACTGGCATAATCTTATATATATTTTTTACCACTATATGTTCATATCAAAATCTATAGAAAGATATACACAACACAGTAAATTTATCACTGGTTCCTGGTGCCTGTACACACCAATAATCAACATGAATATTACAAGTACTCTTGATAGTACTG
Source organism: Procambarus clarkii (assembly GCF_040958095.1). Lineage (NCBI taxonomy): Eukaryota > Metazoa > Arthropoda > Malacostraca > Decapoda > Cambaridae > Procambarus > Procambarus clarkii. The sequence continues at coordinate 171,467 of NC_091170.1, read as the reverse complement.
TCTAGCACACTGGTGCTTTATCGTGACATGGTTGAGACTTGCTCACGACATATAAAATCCTCAGGCTAGATAATATAGCCAAATAATATAGCTAACTAAAGGGGAATGGGGAGGGAACTAGAACCACCTACTTCACCCTATCCTCCGATGAGAGTCGAGATGTAGCTCCTGGTCCTCGTGTCGGGAACGCCCCCACACTACATGTCGTCGTGTCCTACCAGAGCCTCTCGTCGTCCCACCGTTTAGCGCGTCGTCTCCGTGCCTCCTCACTGCAGGTCCGTCCTCCTCCTTGACTTCTTGAAGGTTGGAGTCGGTCTCCTGGCCGTCGTCTTCTCCCAGCAACGGCTGTCGCCTACGTCTCAGCTACAGTCGTCCGGTTTCCCCAAATAGTCCTCTCTTCCTCAGCTGCCCAGTGGCTCTGTCAGCCACTACGCTGTCACGAACTGGTGAATTGCCACAGACGTCACGTACGTCACTGCACGGCTTCACTGCTACTGGCACAGTACCTGACTGGAGCACTTGTTGCTCAAATAACCGTCAATTCCCTCTTCTGGTTCAACACATGAACTAGGGAAGACTTCTCAGAGTACTGGCGGACTTCAGGTGACGCGTAAATCCACGGGAGCGAGGTACAACTGTCCTACTGACAAGACCATCCGTCGCACGTCCGACCTCTATGACGTGTCGTGTCTGACTGCCGGCGCCAGAGTGGCGCGCGGCCTGGACCCCCTTCCATCGTGACGTCACTTTCGCTATGGGAAGTTTTCATTGGCTCCCGGTGCCACATTGCTGTCGGTGACCAATCCGGTGCCACTGACGTCACACGGTTTTGGCGGGAGATCAGAGAGGCAGACGCCACCTTGGCTCCCTAAAGGGCCTAAACCACAGGCCAAAATATTACTATTTCACAAATTTCTCGGCTCTCCGAGAACACTTCACTCTCTCCCATATATCAAATTGTAGCCTGCAACGTAGAGAACGCTTGGGAAAAGCAGACATGACTCTTACTGCAGGCGTGGGAGAATTACAAAGGGGGGGAACACCGTCACATACCCCTCCCCTTAAAATAAGAGTCATGTCTGGTTAGTGTATGCGGGATAGGGCGTCCGCTACTACGTCGTCCTTCCCCTTGATGTGCTTGACCTTGATCCTTGTCAGACTCTCAGTGCGGGTGAGACTGGGGCCGTCCGCCCTGGACCACTTTTCTTCCTCCTCCGGGAATTCTCGGTCCCTCGGTACACTCAGACCCGTCTTCCGCTGGGGTTCTCGGGACATCGTTCCGTCCTGCTTGTCGGCTCCTCCTTCCACATTGAAGAAAGGTCTTAGGCGGTCTGCGTGACACACCTGTTTCTTCCGGGGTCCATCCGGCTTCCCAATCTCGTACGACACTGGACCCAACCGTCGCAGCACACGGTATGGTCCCTTGACCCGCGACTTGGTCACTCTACCTCTACCTGGCAGCACAACCATTACTTTGGATCCGGCCTGAAAATCCCTCTGCGCAGCTCTCCTGTCGTACCACTCCGACATCTTACGTTGCGCCTTCTTCAGGAGTTTCCTAGCCAGTTTCTTCGCTCTAGTGAGACGTTCTTTGAACTTCTGGACATATTTAATCACCGTTCCCACGGTCGCTCCTGGCATCCATCGTTCCTTCAGCATGGATAGCATGGCATATATAATATAGATAAATGGAAAGTAAGCCTTCTCAGGACCCACACGTCCTCCTTCGGCCTTACTAACCAATTCGGGGAACTCCTCCTGCTGCAACTTTCCGAGACGAGTGCGGTTTACCCCTGGAGAACTGATGAGTGTCACCTGCAACTCACCATTCGGGCTACTCTCGCCCTCCACTCGTTCTCTGGGTCCTACGCAGAGGTGGTCTGTTCCCAGGCTGTCAGTCGACTCCTCAGCCCCATCAGATCCACAACCCCCTGGTTCTTCGCGTTGTCTTGGTGTCACAGTACAAACTGGGATCGCCACCGGTGCGATTCCCTTCTCGTCCCCACAGGCGTTCAACTCTCCGCCTGTCTCCTTGTATTGTTCTGGGCATTCTTCGCCTTTCACGAGATGCGGGAGGACGTATCCTCCACACGCGTCATTCCCCAAGATGACCTGTGCCTCCATCTTGGGCATTGATGTACAGACTCCCACCACTAGGGTCTGGCAGCCATATTCGGAATCTAAAGTTACCTGGTGCAGGGGCATCCTCACTGGGCCTCCCACAGTGGCCACCCGTGCCACCCCCACACTGGTACTTTCGTAACCCTCGGGGAACAGGGTTTCACTTACCAGGGTAAAGTCAGCCCCGGTGTCTCTTAGCATCTTCACTGGGATGGGGTCTGCGACCCCCATCCTTACGGTTCCTTGACACATGAATGGGTGAACTTTCTTCTCTTCATTCGGCACGGGTTCATCCCGCACTCCCTCGGCCCTCTGGTCCTCGAACATCACTAAAGCAACGTGTCCCCGCTGCTTAGGGCGTCTGCATTCCCGCGCGACGTGTCCGACTATTCCGCAGTTGTAGCAGCGGCCCCTCGGCGGAGACCATCCGCCACCGCTCGCCTTAGCACTGCCTCCAGAGGCCGTCACACCCTGTGTCCTTCTCGCCTCACTTGTCGTTTCCTTCGTTGCAGTAACAACGTCCGGGCTCTCATCTTGGCTCTCCTCTATTGGTTCCACAACATCTTTTGTTCCTCTGTCGTACCATCTCAAGCGGTGGGACTTGGGAGAACTCGCTTCTGTCCTCCATCCATTCGTCCTCCTATAATTCCTATTGCCTCCGGAGTACGCGGGTGATCGATGCTGTCCCTCTCGGCTTGGGCGTAGTACTTCCTCTAACATGTCGGCTCGGTCGGCTGCGGCCCTTAGGTTCTTTATGTCCGCCTCCTTTATCCTCATCCTGATCTCAGGAGAGAGCACGGACATAAACTTTTCCATGGCCATTAGTTCCTTGATCTCTTCGGCCGACCTCGCTTCCTCGGAGTCCAGCCACTTAAGGAGCTTTCTTTCTATGTGCCTCGCCGTCTCCGCATACGATTTTCCTGGTGACCGGGTACATTCTCTAAACCTCTTTCTGTAACACTCTGGCGTGAGCTTAAAGGAACGGAGCACAGCTCGTTTTACCGCATCGTAGTTAGTGCATTCCTGGAAGTCGAGCATAGTGAATGCTTCACGAGCTTCACCCGTGAGCCTCCCTTGGACCAATTCCGCCCACTCCGCCCTCGGCCACCTCTTCATAGCAGCAACTCTCTCAAAGTGATCGAAGAAATCTTCGGCTTCACTAGGCACATAGACCGGCAGGTCTCGTTCCCTCACTCGTTGGTCTTCCTGTGGCGGCGGAGCAGGTACACTTAGCCCTAATTCAATTCGCTTCAGCTCTACTTCCTTTTTGGCTTCTATTTCCTGTCGTCTCAGCCCAACTTCTTCGATGTGCTGCTGTGCTTCTCGCTCTCGTTCTACCCGGCGTAGCTGTATTTCTCGTTCCTCACGCTCCAACTGTGCTTCTCGCTCCTCACGCCTTAACTGTGCTTCTCGCTCCTCACGCCTTAACTGTGCTTCTTGCTCTTCTTTACGCTGCTGTGCTTCTCGCTCTTCCTTGCGCTGCTGCGCTTCTGCTTCTCGCTTTTCTCTGCGCTGCTGTGCTTCTTCTCTCCTCAGCTGCGCTTCTGCTTCTCGCTCTTCCTTGCGCTGCTGTGCCTCTTCTCTCCTCAGCTGCGCTTCTGCTTCTCGCTCTTCACGCTTCATCTGTATTTCCAGCTGCAACTTCATTATTTCCAGCTTCACGCTGTGCCTGCTGCCGCTGGATCCCCTGCTGCTTCCACCAATACTCAGGCGTTCACCCTCACTGGCAGGTGTTTGGGGCCGTTCCTCCCCCAAAGCTTCGTCTCGAGCCTTGAGCTGAGCCATTATCTCTAGTCTTCTTTCACCAACTCGGGCAGATTTCAGCTTTATTCCAAAATGATCCGCTATAGCCTGTAACTGTGCCTTGGTGCACTCTTCCAGCACCTGTACGTCTCTAGAATCAATAAACCTTGCTACTTTATCATCCTCCATCTTGTGCTACGAGTGTTAACCTGCACCTGAACTCTAACACCACTGCCAAGTACCACCACTGCAACCTTTACTTCGATCGAAATCCTGGCGAGGTCGCCAATGTTGGGGTTTCACCTCTCTTCTCTCTAGTCTGGGGTGAGCAATAGTTATGCCCAAGGTAACTCACCGTAGCCCTGCGGGTCTTCACTCGATCCTCACTGCGCCACTGCACGCCAGGAGAGTCTCCCAGTCAATCTTAACGGCCTCTAATTAAGAAAGAGTGAGAACACGACTCGTGCACTTGACTGTCGTGTGCCCTCCCCAACAATAGGGCTCTACGGTTAAACACAAGGTCGCCAACTGGTGTTTAAGGTGGCCAGTAACACCATCAGTGGACTGGTGTATTCAGTGGTAGCCTTGGCAAGGTCACACTCAAAGATCAGGAATCAGGCAAGTACTTATTGTTATCACTCTATGTTTACCAGTATAATATAGCCACAAGATCAATGGAGGGGAATATAAAAACACAAAGAGAGTTTTGTATTTTACTTAAAATGTATGAAAGATGTCACAAGGCCACACAATAATCGATAAATCAACTGATCCTGACTCGGCCGGTAATTCCCACGGATATTATGCGATCACTAGAGGGCAACACTCTCCCCTCCTCATCAAGTGTCAAGAACAGCTGATCGCAATGGTCTCTCCGCGCGAAATTTGCTTGTTTTCTAGATTCACGCGCGCGGTTTCTTTAAATTCTCCAATATTACTAGAAACTCGCACACTCGATATTGGCACAAATAAACCGAATTACTTAGTTACACTGTACTCAGGCTCAAACAGTCTTTTCTACAATCAATTCTACAATGATTCACTGTAATGGCTTTACATTGTTCTTCACTCAGCAATATATTATGAAATATTAACACTGGAGTTTTCAATACTTTCTCTCGTGGGCGATAACGCAATAATTCACTGTACTCACAAATGATTATTCACTGAATGAACATAGACATATATATGCTATATAAATCAATCATCAATACATGGAAAATAAATAGTTTCAGGGCACATAGCTTAACCTCCAAATACTGGCATAATCTTATATATATTTTTTACCACTATATGTTCATATCAAAATCTATAGAAAGATATACACAACACAGTAAATTTATCACTGGTTCCTGGTGCCTGTACACACCAATAATCAACATGAATATTACAAGTACTCTTGATAGTACTGTCTAGCACACTGGTGCTTTATCGTGACATGGGTGAGACTTGCTCACGACATATAAAATCCTCAGGCTAGATAATATAGCCAAATAATGTAGCTAACTAAAGGGGAATGGGGAGGGAACTAGAACCACCTACTTCACCCTATCCTTCGATGAGAGTCGAGATGTAGCTCCTGGTCCTCGTGTCGGGAACGCCCCCACACTACATGTCGTCGTGTCCTACCAGAGCCTCTCGTCGTCCCACCGTTTAGCGCGTCGTCTCCGTGCCTCCTCACTGCAGGTCCGTCCTCCTCCTTGACTTCTTGAAGGTTGGAGTCGGTCTCCTGGCCGTCGTCTTCTCCCAGCAACGGCTGTCGCCTACGTCTCAGCTACAGTCGTCCGGTTTCCCCAAATAGTCCTCTCTTCCTCAGCTGCCCAGTAGCTCTGTCAGCCACTACGCTGTCACGAACTGGTGAATTGCCACAGACGTCACGTACGTCACTGCACGGCTTCACTGCTACTGGCACAGTACCTGACTGGAGCACTTGTTGCTCAAATAACCGTCAATTCCCTCTTCTGGTTCAACACATGAACTAGGGAAGACTTCTCAGAGTACTGGCGGACTTCAGGTGACGCGTAAATCCACGGGAGCGAGGTACAACTGTCCTACTGACAAGACCATCCGTCGCACGTCCGACCTTTATGACGTGTCGTGTCTGACTGCCGGCGCCAGAGTGGCGCGCGGCCTGGACCCCCTTCCATCGTGACGTCACTTTCGCTATGGGAAGTTTTCATTGGCTCCCGGTGCCACATTGCTGTCGGTGACCAATCCGGTGCCACTGACGTCACACGGTTTTGGCGGGAGATCAGAGAGGCAGGCGCCATCTTGGCTCCCTAAAGGGCCTAAACCACAGGCCAAAATATTACTATTTCACAAATTTCTCGGCTCTCCGAGAGCACTTCACTCTCTCCCATATATCAAATTGTAGCCTGCAACGTAGAGAACGCTTGGGAAAAGCAGACATGACTCTTACTGCAGGCGTGGGAGAATTACAAAGGGGGGGAACACCGTCATAATATATATATATATATATATATATATATATATATATATATATATATATATATATATATATATATATATATATATATATATATATATATGTCGTACCTAGTAGCCAGAACGCTCTTCTGAGCCTACTATGCAAGGCTCGATTTCCCTAATAAGCCAAGTTTTCCTGAATTAATATATTTTCTCTAATTTTTTTCTTATGAAATGATAAAGCTACCCATTTCATTATCTATGAGGTCAATTTTTTGGTATTGGAATTAAAATTAACGTAGATATATGACCGAACCTAACCAACCCTACCTATATATATATATATATATTGGTGTATACTGGCAGCAGGTTTTCTTTCAAACATGTTTCATTGAATATGACCGCATATTCTGTATTTATTATTTTCTGGTTTAGGGCTTCTATCCCTCTAACTATTTTCTTAGCATCAGGGCTTATTTGAAATAGGAGTTCTCCAAAACTCATTTTCGTACTTTTAAGGTGAAGAAAAGAAGTGATTTACTATAGAGTGTATTACACTTATTTGTATAATTTGCACGACGTTTCGAACCTCCATGGTTCATTCTCAAGTGAACAGATCTTACAATACGAGTTGATTTTATACCCGCATTAGGTCAGGTGATAATATAATGAAGGTGAAAACATGGGGGGATACATAAGGGATAAACATAGGGGCTGCAGAAGGCTTATTGGCCCATACGAGGCATCTCCTATCTAAACACAAAGATTAACCCAGTGTAATTGGCCTGTTATGTTGGACATTGTCTTCTGTGTTGGCATCGATATGTTCTTGTCTTGTCCTTACTCTCATGGTGGGTAGAGTAAATAGTTCCGTGATTTGGGTGTTCATGGTAGGTCGCTCTATTCTTATGTGAATTGCCTCAAGAATTTGTAATCTTCTTGAATCTTGGGTTTTGTCTATTATGCAAGTATTCTTGTTCAACATTTCTCTTGTTAGAGTAATGTCATGGGCTTGTCTCATGTGATTCCTAGGGGCACCAGATTGAAGATGGCATGTCAAACGCCTCGTCAGCTTGGTCGACGTCATACCTATGTACTTACATTGAAGGTTACATCCTTCGTGGGGGCAAGTGTACATGTATACAACGCTTGACTGCTGTAGAGGGTTCTCCGTCGGCTTCGGGCTGTTTTTGATAAGGAGTTCGGAAGTCTTCTTGGTTTTGTAGAATATTATCAGGTTTATGTTTTGGTTAGGAGTAGTGCTTTTTACTCCTTTACAGATTATTTCTTTCATTATTCTTTCCTCTTTTATATGTTCACTGTGCATGGTTGATTTGTAATATAATTTTATTGGGGGTGTTGTGGTTTCTGTTCTGGGTTCTGAATTATACCAACGGTCCAAGTGTCTTCTTATAGCAGCGTTTATTTCCGCGTTGCTATATCCGTTGTTCACCAATACCTGAGTTACTCTTTCAAACTCTCTACTCACGTTGCTCCATTCAGAGCAGTGGGTAAGCGCTCGACGAATATAAGCATTGAGAACACTGGCTTTGTATCTTTGGGGGCACTCACTTCTACCGTTCAGGCATAATCCTATGTTGGTGGGCTTGGTATATACGTTGGTGCTTAAAGAGGTTCCTGTTTTTGTTATTAGTACATCCAAGAATGGCAGACTGTTATTTTCACTATTTTCATGTGTAAATCGGAGTACTGACTCTCTCTCTAGGTGTCTTTTTAGGTCAATTAGTTCATCTAAGTCTTTTACTATTACGAATATGTCATCTACATAACGGCAGTATACAGTTGGTTTTTGTCTGCTACTGAGGACCCTATCTTCGATGGTTCCCATATAAAAATTAGCAAATAAAAGTATTTACAAATAGACGGAGTAGCAATGGGCTCCCCCTTAGGAGTTTTATTTGCTAATTTTTATATGGGAACCATCGAAGATAGGTTCACAATGGTCACTGGCCCCTAGAGGTATTTCATGCTCTAAATTCTCGATATCTTCTACGTTCTGGGTGAAAATCAGGTCTAATAGGCTCGGTGCATCTCCTCCTCTTTCCCTTGTGTCTTCCTTCACATGTTGTGTCAGGAAATTCCTGTCTATAACATCTACTAATTTTGCTCCCCACGTTTCGTCCCCTCCATGGGGATTCCTTGATTCCCAATTTATCTCTCCATGATTTAGGTCCCCCATGATCAGCAGCTTCGCTCTCATTCTGTGGGCTAGTGTTGCTGCCTTCTGCAGTTCATCTATACATGCTTTGTTGTTGTCATCATACTCCTGCCTGGGTCTTCTACTGTTTGGTGGGGGATTGTAGATTACCAGGATCACAATCTTCCTCCCATCTACTATCAGAGTTCCATGTATGAAGCTTGTGCACTCATTGGTAACTCGATTTCCCAGGTCTTCAGGTCGTGTGTGTGTGTGTGTGTGTGTGTGTGTGTGTGTGTGTGTGTGTGTGTGTGTGTGTGTGTGTGTGTGTGTGTGTGTGTGTGTGTGTGTGTGTGTGTGTGTGTGAGTGTGTGTGTGTGTGTGTGTTTACTAGTTGTGTTTACTAGTTGTGTTTTTGCGGGGGTTGAGCTTTGCTCTTTCGGCCCGCCTCTCAACTGTCAATCAACTGTTTACTAACTACTTTTTTTTTTTTTTTTCCCCACACCACACACACACAGCCCAGGAAGCAGCCCGTGACAGCTGACTAACTCCCAGGTACCTATTTACTGCTAGGTAACAGGGGCACTTAGGGTGAAAGAAACTTTGCCCATTTGTTTTTGCCTCGTGCGGGAATCGAACTCGCGCCACAGTGTGTGTGTGTGTGTGTGTAATTACCTAAGTGTAGTTACAGGATGAGAGCTACGCTCGTGGTGTCCCGTCTTCCCAGCACTCTTTGTCATATAACGCTTTGAAACTACTGACAGTCTTGGCCTCCACCACCCTCTCACCTAACTTTTTCCAACCGTCTACCACTCTGTTTGCGAAAGTGATTTTTCTTATATTTCTTCGGCATCTGTGTTTAGCTAGTTTATATCTACGACCTCTTGTTCTTAAAGTTCCAGGTCTCAGGAAATCTTCCCTATCGATTTTATAAATTTTTGCTACTATTTTGTATGTAGTGATCACATCACCTCTTTTTCTTCTTTCTTCTAGTTTTGGCATATTTAATGCCTCTAACCTCTCCTCGTAGCTCTTGCCCTTCAGTTCTGGGAGCCACTTAGTAGCATGTCTTTGCACCTTTTCCAGTTTGTTGATGTGCTTCTTAAGATATGGGCACCACACAACCGCTGCATATTCTAGCTTTGGCCTAACAAAAGTCGTGAACAATTTCTTTAGTATATCGCCATCCATGTATTTAAAATCAATTCTGAAGTTCGAAAGCGTGGCATAGGCTCCTCGCACAATATTCTTTATGTGGTCCTCAGGTGATAGTTTTCTGTCTAGAAACACCCCTAGATCTCTTTCTTTATCAGAATTCTTTAAAGATTTCTCACATAATATGTAGGTTGTGTGGGGTTTATGTTCTCCTATTCCACATTCCATAACATGGCATTTATTAACATTAAATTCCATTTTATTAATATTAAATTCCAATTGCCAAGTGGTGCTCCATATACTTATTTTGTCCAGGTCATCTTGAAGGGCATGGCAATCATCTAAGTTTCTTATCCTTCTTATTAGTGTACTCACCAAATTGTACTCACCTAATTGTGCTTGCGGGGGTTGAGCTTTGGCTCTTTGGTCCCGCCTCTCAACTGTCAATCAACTGGTGTACAGATTCCTCAGCCTACTGGGCTCTATCATATCTACATTTGAAACTGTGTATGGAGTCAGCCTCCACCACATCACTTCCTAGTGCATTCCATTTATTAACTACTCTGACACTGAAAAAATTCTTTCTAACGTCTCTGTAGCTCATCTGGGTACTAAGTTTCCACCTGTGTCCCCTTGTTCGTGTCCCACCCGTGCTGAAGAGTTTGTCTTTGTCCACCCTGTCAACTCCCCTGAGAATTTTATAGGTGGTTATCATGTCTCCCCTTACTCTTCTGTTTTCCAGGGATGTGAGGTTCAGCTCCTTTAGCCTTTCCTCGTAGCTCAATCCTCTCAGTTCCGGGACGAGCTTGGTGACATACCGCTGAATTTTCTCTAACTTTGGCTTGTGTTTAACTAGGTATGGACTCCAGACTGGAGCTGCATACTCCAGGATTGGTCTTACATAAGTGGTATACAGGGTTCTGAAAGATTCCTTACACAAGTTTCTGAAGGCAGTTCTTATGTTGGCCAGTCTAGCATATGCCGCTGATGATATTCTTTTGATGTGAGCCTCTGGGGACAGGTTTGGTGTGATATCAACCCCCAGATCCTTCTCTCTATTTGACTCTTGCAGGACTTCCCCTCCCAGATGATACCTTGTGTTCAGCCTCCTGCTCCCTTCGCCTAATTTCATCACCTTACACTTTCCCGAGTTGAACTTTAGCAGCCATTTTCTAGACCATTCATCCAGTTTATCCAGGTCATCCTGTATTCTCTGTCTATCTTCATCCGTCTTGATTCTTCTCATAATTTTTGCATCATCAGCAAACATCGAGAGGAATGAGTCTATACCCTCTGGAAGATCGTTAACATATATTAGAAACAGGATGGGTCCAAGTACTGAGCCCTGTGGGACTCCGCTGGTGACATCTCGCCAATCTTATATCTCCCCCCTCACCGTTACTCGCTGTTTCCTGTTGCTTAAGTACTCCCTTATCCACTGGAGCACCTTCCCTTTAACTCCTGCCTGTTGCTCCAACTTTTTTAACAGCCTTTTATGGGGTACTGTGTCAAAGGCTTTTTGGCAATCCAGGAAAATGCAGTCGGCCCACCCTTCTCTTTCCTGCCTAATTTTCGTTGCCTGGTCATAAAATTCTATTAAACCTGTGAGGCACGATTTACCATCTCTGAACCCATGTTGGTGGTGCATTACAAAGTTATTTCCCTCCAGATGCTCTACGAGCCTTTTCCTCACGATCTTCTCCAGCACCTTGCATGGTATACAAGTTAAGGAAACTGGCCTGTAATTCAGTGCCTCTTGCCTGTCACCCTTTTTGTATATTGGGACCACGTTAGCTGTCTTCCAACTTTCTGGTAAGTCTCCTGTTTCCAGTGACCTGTTATACACCACAGAGAGGGGCACACTTAGTGCTTCTGCACCTTCCTTTAGTATCCATGGTGAGATTCTATCAGGCCCAACAGCCTTTGTCATATCCAGCTCCAGCAGACACCTTTTGACCTCATCACTGGTCATATATATATATATATATATATATATATATATATATATATATATATATATATGTCATACCTAGTAGCCAGAATGCACTTCTCAGCCTACTATGCAAGGTCCGATTTGCCTAATAAGTCAAGTTTTCATGAATTAATTGTATTTCGACTACCTAACCTATCTAACCTAACCTAACCTAACTTTTTCGGCTACCTAACCTAACCTAACCTATAAAGATAGGTTAGGTTAGGTTAGGGAGGGTTGGTTGGGTTCGGTCATATATCTACAATAATTTTAACTCCAATAAAATAAAATTGACCTCATACATAATGAAATGGGTAGCTTTATCATTTCATAAGAAAAAATTAGAGAAAATATATTAATTAAGGAAAACTTGGCTTATTAGGCAAATCGGGCCTTGTATAGTAGGCTGAGAAGTGCGTTCTGGCTACTAGGTACGACACACACATATATATATATATATATATATATATATATATATATATATATATATATATATATATATATATATAAATATATATATATATATATATATATATATATATATATATATATATATATATATATATATATATATATATATATATATATATATATATATATGTGTGTGTGTCGTACCTAGTAGCCAGAACGCACTTCTCAGCCTACTATACAAGGCCCGATATACATTTATATATATATATATATTCATATATATATATATATATATATATATATATATATATATATATATATATATAAATATATATATATATATATATATATATATATATATATATATATATATATATATATATATATATATATATATATATATATATATATGTCGTACCTAGTAGCCAGAACGCACTTCTCAGCCTACTATACAAGGCCCGATTTGCCTAATAAGCCAAGTTTTCATGAATTATTTGTTTTTCGACTACCTCACCTACCTAACCTTACCTAACCTAACTTTTTCGGCTACCTAACTTAACCTTACCTATAAAGATAGGTTAGGTTAGGTTAGGTAGGGTTGGTTAGGTTCGGTCATATATCTACGTTAATTTTAACTCCAATAAAAAAAAATTGACCTCATATAGAATGAAATGGGTAGCTTTATCATTTCATAAGAAAAAAATTAGAGAAAATATATTACTTCAGGAAAACTTAGCTTATTAGGCAAATCGGGCCATGCATAGTAGGCTGAGAAGTGCGTTCTGGCTACTAGGTACGACATATATATATATATATATATATATATATATATATATATATATATATATATATATCTATATATATATTATTAAATATGACCGAAAAAGTAAGATTAATAATTCTAACACGAATTTTCTCAATCTTTCGTACATTTCTTTTCACTGTTGGAGGTAAATCAAAAATCAATTCTCCAAAATTCATTTTTATTTCTAGTCTGACAAGACACGAGCGCGTTTCGTAAAACTTATTACATTTTCAAAGACTTTAGTTTACAAATACACAACTGAATAGAACTTACGCATCTCCGATTTTATATCTACATTTGAGAGAGGTGGATGGGGTGAGGTGGCATTAATAGGGTATTAATTTCATCAACACAAGACAAAACAAGAGGTGGCATTAATAGGATATTAATTTCATCAACACAAGACAGAACACGAAACAATGGGTATTGAATAGAGGTGATTGTAGAAAGCCTATTGGTCCATATTTCTTGATGCTTCTATATTGGAGCGGAGTCTTGAGGTGGGTAGAATATAGTTGTGCATTAATTGGCTGTTGATTGCCAAAATGTAATAAGTAAATGTAATTTGAAAATGTAATAAGTTTTACGAAACGCGCTCCTGTCGCGTCAGACTAGAAATAAAAATGAATTTCTGAGAATTGATTTTTGATTTTCCTCCAACAGTGAAAAGAAATGTACGAAAGATTGAGAAAATTCGTGTTAGAATTATTAATCTTACTTTTTCGGTCATATTTAATAATATATGTCTACAGGAAAGACTGCTACCAAAATATACTAATATTAAAGCGCACGACCCAGCAGCAAGGAATCAAGCCTTCACGATAAAATATCGCCAGGATCTGATTCGTGATCAGATATACAAGGCAGAGAATGAAATCAAAGACAACAAAACGCAACTACTTCATGCTACAAACGAGTGGAGAAATAGCAACATCGACGAAAGTATCCGTACCCACATTGAACAACACCTCGACATCCTCACAGACCAACATCACCTCAGCGCTGAAACAAGGATTATCAAGAAACTAACAACATTATATGGAGGACCTATGGCAATTCCACGACCAAGAGATGGCTTCCTGAACCTTGCAGGAATTAACCTCACTGAGGACCAAGTCACTCTCCTAAATCTGGGCATAAACTGTCATGTTATGTCCAGTCCGAGTGAGATGGCCCGGAAAGTAGAGTTGGAAATTCTGTTGGACGACATATTCGACCTCGAGACACAAAAGAAGGTCACTACCAAAGATTCCTTACAAGCAGAACTTATTGCAGAAGGAGGAAAGAATCGAGGCAATTACAGAAGCACCATACTGTCCCCCGAGTTCAAAGCGGCAGCTAAAAGCCTTCGTGAGAACAAGGAGATAGTTGTCAGGAGAGGTGACAAGTCGCCAATATATGTCATTCTTAGAAAAGACGAATATCTGGCGAAAATGAACATCATACTCTCTGACCAAACTAAGTTCCAAAGGGTAACGAAGGACACTACAGCCGAATTAAAAGCAAAGGTCAACAAACTGATCGAAACTGTGAACGCCAAGAAATCTGGACTCCACCTGCCAAAGATCATTGGGGAATATAAACCTGGATGCGTATGGAAATGTCAAGACACACAAGCCTGGAAACCCACTTCGGCCAATCTTTAGTCAGATACCCACACCCACGTACAGACTGGCAAAGCGACTCAATGGCCTGCTGACTCCTTATGTTCCTTGCGCCTTCAGCCTGAAGTCTCTAAAGGAATTTGTTGACTTACTGCGGGGCACACGGGCCACAGGGATAAGAGCCTCGTTGGACGTAGATTCGCTGTTTACCAACGTACCTGTGGATGAGACAATCGGGATGATAGCCGACAGAGTGTATCGTGATCCAGCCTGTACTCCTCTTGACATACCAGTAAACATTCTGAGGAAACTACTCCAAGCTTGTACTAATGAGGCACCCTTCTTGAGCCCGGATGGGCACATGTATAAGCAAGTAGATGGGGTCGCCATGGGTTCTCCCCTAGGTGTCCTGTTTGCAAACTTCTACATGGGTACCATCGAGCAAAAAGTCTTACTCGACGTGAACTTGAAACCGGCCATATACTGCAGGTATGTTGACGACATTTTTACACAGGTACCTGATGTCAGACATCTGCAGGAGCTGAAGGAGGCATTTGAGCAGAGTTCCGTGCTGCGTTTCACTTACGAGATGGAAAAGGATGGGAAGCTGCCCTTTCAAGATGTAACAGTCATGGAAAAGAGCGGTGGTTTCCACACTGCAGTCTACACTAAGGAAACGAACATAGGAATGTGCCTAAATGCCAACAGCGACTGCCCAGACAGGTACAAGAGGAGTGTTGTTAACGCATATGTCGACCGTGCTCTCAGCCACAGCTCAGAATGGAAGCAAGTCGACGAAGAACTCTGTAGGGTAAGGCAGGTCCTAGTCAACAACGGCTTCTCCAATGGTTTCGTCGAAGACATCATAAGAAGGAAAGTGAAACACCATGCAACCTCTGAAGAGACAACTAACACAACACCTATACCCCCTATCAGACTATTTTACAGGAACTTCTTTTCCACAGCTCATAAAACGGAGGAAAGGGTCCTGAAAGATATTGTTAATAGAAACGTTATCCCTACAGACAAAAATCAGAGGATACAACTGACGATTTACTATAAAACCAGAAAAACGGCCAGCCTACTCATGAGAAACTCTCCAGACACAAAACAGAACGCTTTAAAAGAGACTAACGTCGTCTATGCCTTCAAATGCCCTCTTGGGGACTGTAAGCTCCAAAAAACCCAGTATATAGGCAAGACAATAACATCTCTTTCTAGGCGTTTAACAATGCATAAGCAACAGGGCTCCATTAAGGAACATATAATCTCTTCCCACAACCAAACCATCGCCAGAGAAATCCTAGTAAAGAACACAGAAATCATCGATAGATACAGCGATAGCAGGCGGCTTGACGTATGCGAGGCACTACACATCAAGAAGTCAACACCAGCAATCTACAGCCAATTAATGCACAACTATATTCTACCCACCTCAAGACTCCGCTCCAATATAGAAGCATCAAGAAATATGGACCAATAGGCTTTCTACAATCACTTCTATTCAATACCCATTGTTTCGTGTTCTGTCTTGTGTTGATGAATTTAATACCCTATTAATGCCACCTCTTGTTCTGTCTTGTGTTGATGAAATTAATACCCTATTAATGCCACCTCACCCCATCCACCTCTCTCAAATGTAGATATAAAATCGGAGATGCGTAAGTTCTATTCAGTTGTGTATTTGTAAACTAAAGTCTTTGAAAATGTAATAAGTTTTAAGAAACGCGCTCGTGTCGCATCAGACTAAAAATAAAAATGAATTTTGGAGAATTGATTTTTGATTTACCTCCAACAGTGAAAAGAAATGTACGAAAGATTGAGAAAATTCGTGTTAGAATTATTAATCTTACTTTTTCGGTTATATTTAAAATTATATGTCTACAGGAAAGACTGCTACCAAAATATACTAATATATATATATATATATATATATATATATATATATATATATATATATATATATATATATATTTCAATAAAAATGGAAATGTTCGTTTGTGCATAACCGCTAATCTCCAAAAGTTCTTCACCGATTGCTTTGAAACCTTCACACAACGTTCCATTCGCATCCGGCCAGGTTTTTATATACATACTATATTGATGTTACGTCTGTGATGGTAAAAAACACACTTTTTCTGAAAAACTGTGTTTTTCATGTGAGGGAAAATCTTCGAAACCTCTTTACCGATTGCTTTGAAATTTTGACACAACTTTGCATTCGAATTGGTGAGTTTTTTTAAATACCTAAAATATACATGCCTCATCTGCGACAGGAAAAAAACATGATGTTTTTTTTTTAAAACAGCACCATCTGTTAGATGTAAGAGCAACACACGCTGTAATCTCCAAAAGTTCCTCACTAATTGCTTTGAAATTTTGACACAACGTTGCATTCAAATAGGCGACTCTTTTTATATACCTACTATATAGATACCACCCCTGTGACAAGTAAAATTTTCTTATGTATAAGTTATTTTGTTAAATTTGAGTTAAAACTAACGTAGATATATGACTGAACCAACCCTACCAAACCTAACCTAACACAACTACGTCAGTAATTTATGTTCTTAATATAATACAGCAATAATAATTCAAATAAACTAATTGGAAACAATTTTTTAGGCAAAACGGGTTTTGCATAGTAGGCCAAGAAGTGTATTTTGGCTTCTAGGTACGATATATATATATATATATATATATATATATATATATATATATATATATATATATATATATATATATATGTCGTACCTAGTAGCCAGAACTCACTTCTCAGCCTACTATTCAAGGCCCGATTTGCCTAATAAGCCAAGTTTTCCTGAATTAATATATTTACTATAATTTTTTTCTTATGAAATGATAAAGCAATCCTTTTCTCTATGTATGAGGTCAATTTTTTTTTTATTGGAGTTAAAATTAACGTAGATATATGACCGAACCTAACCAACCCTACCTAACCTAACCTAACCTATATTTATAGGTAAGGTTAGGTTAGGTAGCCAAAAAAAGCTAGGTTAGGTTAGGTTAGGTAGGTTAGGTAGACGAAAAAACATTAATTCATGAAAACTTGGCTTATTAGGCAAATCGGGCCTTGAATAGTAGGCTGAGAAGTGCGTTCTGGCTATTAGGTACGACATATATATATATATATATATATATATAACGTCGTCTATGTGTATATATATGTATATATATGTATATATATATATATATATATATATATATATATATATATATATATATATATATATATATATATATATATATATATATATATATATATATATATATATATATTTATATATATATATATATATATGCGGAAAATCCACAGAGAAATATGAAATGAGGTGAACGTTTCGGCTTTGTTAAAGCCTTTGTCAACACCAGACTAACATATAATAATACTAATATATATTTATATATATATATATATATATATATATATATATATATATATATATATATATATATATATATATATATAATGTTATATATAATTAACATCAGTCAGTCTGGTGTTGACAAAGGCTTTAACAAAGCCGAAACGTTCACCTCATTTCATATTTCTCTGTGGATTTTCCGCATATATATATATATATATATATATATATATATATATATATATATATATATATATATATATATATATATATATATATATATGTCGTATCTAATAGCCAGAACGCACTTCTCAGCCAACTATGCAAGGCCCGATTTGCCTAATAAGCCAAGTTTTCCTGAATTAATATATTTTTTCTATTTTTTTCCTTATGAAGTGATAAAGCTACCCATTTCATTATGTATGAGGTCAATTTTTTTTATTGAAGTTAAAATTAACGTAGATATATGACCGAACCTAACCAACCCTACCTAACCTAACCTAACCTATCTCTATCGGTTAGGTTAGGTTAGGTAGCAGAAAAAGTTAGGTTAGGTTAGGTTAGGTAGGTTAGGTAGTCGAAAAAACATTAATTCATGAAAACTTGGCTTATTAGGCAAATTGGGCCATGCATAGTTGGCTGAGAAGTGCGTTCTGGCTATTAGGTACGACATATATATATATATATATATATATATATATATATATATATATATATATATATATATATATATATATATATATATATATAATCTTTGGACAACACCCACCAGTGGGACTCGAACCCAGAAAGCACAACTACCTTCCAGTAGCTGGCATAACTAGTATGGTTTAACCCACTACGCCATCAGACCTTACAAAAGAAGTAGATAGTTCAAGATATATATCTCAAACATCTCCACCTCCCGAAGGCACCAGATGAGTGAGGGGTCAGTCTGCATTTTTCGTCAAGCCACTGTCAATGTGAGAGAACTCGTGTCCAGCTTATAAGCCTATACTTGCATAAACCACAAGTGAAGATTAACAATCTTTGGACAACACCCACCAGTGGGACTCGAACCCAGAAAGCACAACTACCTTCCAGTAGCTGGCATAACTAGTATGCTTTAACTAACTACGCCATCAGACCTTACAAAAGAAGTAGATAGTTCAAGATATATATCTCAAACATCTCCACCTCCCGAAGGCACCAGATGAGTGAGGGGTCAGTCTGCATTTTTCGTCAAGCCACTGTCAATGTGAGAGAACTCGTGTCCAGCTTATAAGCCTATACTTGCATAAACCACAAGTGAAGATTAACAATCTTTGGACAACACCCACCAGTGGGACTCAAACCCAGAAAGCACAACTACCTTCCAGTAGCTGGCATAACTAGTATGCTTTAACCCACTACGCCATCAGACCTTACAAAAGAAGTAGATAGTTCAAGATATATATCTCAAACATCTCCACCTCCCGAAGGCACCAGATGAGTGAGGGGTCAGTCTGCATTTTTCGTCAAGCCACTGTCAATGTGAGAGAACTCGTGTCCAGCTTATAAGCCTATACTTGCATAAACCACAAGTGAAGATTAACAATCTTTGGACAACACCCACCAGTGGGACTCGAACCCAGAAAGCACAACTACCTTCCAGTAGCTGGCATAACTAGTATGCTTTAACCCACTAACTAGTTATGCCAGCTACTGGAAGGTAGTTGTGCTTTCTGGGTTCGAGTCCCACTGGTGGGTGTTGTCCAAAGATTGTTAATCTTCACTTGTGGTTTATGCAAGTATAGGCTTACAAGCTGGACACGAGTTCTCTCACATTGACAGTGGCTTGACGAAAAATGCAGACTGACCCCTCACTCATCTGGTGCCTTCGGGAGGTGGAGATGTTTGAGATATATATCTTGAACTATCTACTTCTTTTGTAAGGTCTGATGGCATAGTGGGTTAAAGCATACTAGTTATGCCAGCTACTGGAAGGTAGTTGTGCTTTCTGGGTTCGAGTCCCACTGGTGGGTGTTGTCCAAAGATTGTTAATCTTCACTTGTGGTTTATGCAAGTATAGGCTTATAAGCTGGACACGAGTTCTCTCACATTGACAGTGGCTTGACGAAAAATGCAGACTGACCCCTCACTCATCTGGTGCCTTCGGGAGGTGGAGATGTTTGAGATATATATCTTGAACTATCTACTTCTTTTGTAAGGTCTGATGGCGTAGTGGGTTAAAGCATACTAGTTATGCCAGCTACTGGAAGGTAGTTGTGCTTTCTGGGTTCGAGTCCCACTGGTGGGTGTTGTCCAAAGATTGTTAATCTTCTCTTGTGGTTTATGCAAGTATAGGCTTATAAGCTGGACACGAGTTCTCTCACATTGACAGTGGCTTGACGAAAAATGCAGACTGACCCCTCACTCATCTGGTGCCTTCGGGAGGTGGAGATGTTTGAGATATATATCTTGAACTATCTACTTCTTTTGTAAGGTCTGATGGCGTAGTGGGTTAAAGCATACTAGTTATGCCAGCTACTGGAAGGTAGTTGTGCTTTCTGGGTTCGAGTCCCACTGGTGGGTGTTGTCTAAAGATTGTTAATCTTCACTTGTGGTTTATGCAAGTATAGGCTTATAAGCTGGACACGAGTTCTCTCACATTGACAGTGGCTTGACGAAAAATGCAGACTAACCCCTCACTCATCTGGTGCCTTCGGGAGGTGGAGATGTTTGAGATATATATCTTGAACTATCTACTTCTTTTGTAAGGTCTGATGGCGTAGTGGGTTAAAGCATACTAGTTATGCCAGCTACTGGAAGGTAGTTGTGCTTTCTGGGTTCGAGTCCCACTGGTGGGTGTTGTCCAAAGATTGTTAATCTTCACTTGTGGTTTATGCAAGTATAGGCTTATAAGCCGGACACGAGTTCTCTCACATTGACAGTGGCTTGACGAAAAATGCAGACTGACCCCTCACTCATCTGGTGCCTTCGGGAGGTGGAGATGTTTGAGATATATATCTTGAACTATCTACTTCTTTTGTAAGGTCTGATGGCGTAGTGGGTTAAAGCATACTAGTTATGCCAGCTACTGGAAGGTAGTTGTGCTTTCTGGGTTCGAGTCCCACTGGTGGGTGTTGTCCAAAGATTGTTAATCTTCACTTGTGGTTTATGCAAGTATAGGCTTATAAGCCGGACACGAGTTCTCTCACATTGACAGTGGCTTGACGAAAAATGCAGACTGACCCCTCACTCATCTGGTGCCTTCGGGAGGTGGAGATGTTTGAGATATATATCTTGAACTATCTACTTCTTTTGTAAGGTCTGATGGCGTAGTGGGTTAAAGCATACTAGTTATGCCAGCTACTGGAAGGTAGTTGTGCTTTCTGGGTTCGAGTCCCACTGGTGGGTGTTGTCCAAAGATTGTTAATCTTCACTTGTGGTTTATGCAAGTATAGGCTTATAAGCTGGACACGAGTTCTCTCACATTGACAGTGGCTTGACGAAAAATGCAGACTGACCCCTCACTCATCTGGTGCCTTCGGGAGGTGGAGATGTTTGAGATATATATCTTGAACTATCTACTTCTTTTGTAAGGTCTGATGGCGTAGTGGGTTAAAGCATACTAGTTATGCCAGCTACTGGAAGGTAGTTGTGCTTTCTGGGTTCGAGTCCCACTGGTGGGTGTTGTCCAAAGATTGTTAATCTTCACTTGTGGTTTATGCAAGTATAGGCTTATAAGCTGGACACGAGTTCTCTCACATTGACAGTGGCTTGACGAAAAATGCAGACTGACCCCTCACTCATCTGGTGCCTTCGGGAGGTGGAGATGTTTGAGATATATATCTTGAACTATCTACTTCTTTTGTAAGGTCTGATGGCGTAGTGGGTTAAAGCATACTAGTTATGCCAGCTACTGGAAGGTAGTTGTGCTTTCTGGGTTCGAGTCCCACTGGTGGGTGTTGTCCAAAGATTGTTAATCTTCACTTGTGGTTTATGCAAGTATAGGCTTATAAGCCGGACACGAGTTCTCTCACATTGACAGTGGCTTGACGAAAAATGCAGACTGACCCCTCACTCATCTGGTGCCTTCGGGAGGTGGAGATGTTTGAGATATATATCTTGAACTATCTACTTCTTTTGTAAGGTCTGATGGCGTAGTGGGTTAAAGCATACTAGTTATGCCAGCTACTGGAAGGTAGTTGTGCTTTCTGGGTTCGAATCCCACTGGTGGGTGTTGTCCAAAGATTGTTAATCTTCTCTTGTGGTTTATGCAAGTATAGGCTTATAAGCTGGACACGAGTTCTCTCACATTGACAGTGGCTTGACGAAAAATGCAGACTGACCCCTCACTCATCTGGTGCCTTCGGGAGGTGGAGATGTTTGAGATATATATCTTGAACTATCTACTTCTTTTGTAAGGTCTGATGGCGTAGTGGGTTAAAGCATACTAGTTATGCCAGCTACTGGAAGGTAGTTGTGCTTTCTGGGTTCGAGTCCCACTGGTGGGTGTTGTCTAAAGATTGTTAATCTTCACTTGTGGTTTATGCAAGTATAGGCTTATAAGCTGGACACGAGTTCTCTCACATTGACAGTGGCTTGACGAAAAATGCAGACTGACCCCTCACTCATCTGGTGCCTTCGGGAGGTGGAGATGTTTGAGATATATATCTTGAACTATCTACTTCTTTTGTAAGGTCTGATGGCGTAGTGGGTTAAAGCATACTAGTTATGCCAGCTACTGGAAGGTAGTTGTGCTTTCTGGGTTCGAGTCCCACTGGTGGGTGTTGTCCAAAGATTGTTAATCTTCACTTGTGGTTTATGCAAGTATAGGCTTATAAGCCGGACACGAGTTCTCTCACATTGACAATGGCTTGACGAAAAATGCAGACTGACCCCTCACTCATCTGGTGCCTTCGGGAGGTGGAGATGTTTGAGATATATATCTTGAACTATCTACTTCTTTTGTAAGGTCTGATGGCGTAGTGGGTTAAAGCATACTAGTTATGCCAGCTACTGGAAGGTAGTTGTGCTTTCTGGGTTCGAGTCCCACTGGTGGGTGTTGTCCAAAGATTGTTAATCTTCACTTGTGGTTTATGCAAGTATAGGCTTATAAGCCGGACACGAGTTCTCTCACATTGACAGTGGCTTGACGAAAAATGCAGACTGACCCCTCACTCATCTGGTGCCTTCGGGAGGTGGAGATGTTTGAGATATATATCTTGAACTATCTACTTCTTTTGTAAGGTCTGATGGCGTAGTGGGTTAAAGCATACTAGTTATGCCAGCTACTGGAAGGTAGTTGTGCTTTCTGGGTTCGAGTCCCACTGGTGGGTGTTGTCCAAAGATTGTTAATCTTCACTTGTGGTTTATGCAAGTATAGGCTTATAAGCTGGACACGAGTTCTCTCACATTGACAGTGGCTTGACGAAAAATGCAGACTGACCCCTCACTCATCTGGTGCCTTCGGGAGGTGGAGATGTTTGAGATATATATCTTGAACTATCTACTTCTTTTGTAAGGTCTGATGGCGTAGTGGGTTAAAGCATACTAGTTATGCCAGCTACTGGAAGGTAGTTGTGCTTTCTGGGTTCGAGTCCCACTGGTGGGTGTTGTCCAAAGATTGTTAATCTTCACTTGTGGTTTATGCAAGTATAGGCTTATAAGCTGGACACGAGTTCTCTCACATTGACAGTGGCTTGACGAAAAATGCAGACTGACCCCTCACTCATCTGGTGCCTTCGGGAGGTGGAGATGTTTGAGATATATATCTTGAACTATCTACTTCTTTTGTAAGGTCTGATGGCGTAGTGGGTTAAAGCATACTAGTTATGCCAGCTACTGGAAGGTAGTTGTGCTTTCTGGGTTCGAGTCCCACTGGTGGGTGTTGTCCAAAGATTGTTAATCTTCACTTGTGGTTTATGCAAGTATAGGCTTATAAGCTGGACACGAGTTCTCTCACATTGACAGTGGCTTGACGAAAAATGCAGACTGACCCCTCACTCATCTGGTGCCTTCGGGAGGTGGAGATGTTTGAGATATATATCTTGAACTATCTACTTCTTTTGTAAGGTCTGATGGCGTAGTGGGTTAAAGCATACTAGTTATGCCAGCTACTGGAAGGTAGTTGTGCTTTCTGGGTTCGAGTCCCACTGGTGGGTATTGTCCAAAGATTGTTAATCTTCACTTGTGGTTTATGCAAGTATAGGCTTATAAGCTGGACACGAGTTCTCTCACATTGACAGTGGCTTGACGAAAAATGCAGACTGACCCCTCACTCATCTGGTGCCTTCGGGAGGTGGAGATGTTTGAGATATATATCTTGAACTATCTACTTCTTTTGTAAGGTCTGATGGCGTAGTGGGTTAAAGCATACTAGTTATGCCAGCTACTGGAAGGTAGTTGTGCTTTCTGGGTTCGAGTCCCACTGGTGGGTGTTGTCCAAAGATTGTTAATCTTCACTTGTGGTTTATGCAAGTATAGGCTTATAAGCTGGACACGAGTTCTCTCACATTGACAGTGGCTTGACGAAAAATGCAGACTGACCCCTCACTCATCTGGTGCCTTCGGGAGGTGGAGATGTTTGAGATATATATCTTGAACTATCTACTTCTTTTGTAAGGTCTGATGGCGTAGTGGGTTAAAGCATACTAGTTATGCCAGCTACTGGAAGGTAGTTGTGCTTTCTGGGTTCGAGTCCCACTGGTGGGTGTTGTCCAAAGATTGTTAATCTTCACTTGTGGTTTATGCAAGTTTAGGCTTTTAAGCTGGACACGAGTTCTCTCACATTGACAGTGGCTTGACGAAAAATGCAGACTGACCCCTCACTCATCTGGTGCCTTCGGGAGGTGGAGATGTTTGAGATATATATCTTGAACTATCTACTTCTTTTGTAAGGTCTGATGGCGTAGTGGGTTAAAGCATACTAGTTATGCCAGCTACTGGAAGGTAGTTGTGCTTTCTGGGTTCGAGTCCCACTGGTGGGTGTTGTCCAAAGATTGTTAATCTTCACTTGTGGTTTATGCAAGTATAGGCTTATAAGCTGGACACGAGTTCTCTCACATTGACAGTGGCTTGACGAAAAATGCAGACTGACCCCTCACTCATCTGGTGCCTTCGGGAGGTGGAGATGTTTGAGATATATATCTTGAACTATCTACTTCTTTTGTAAGGTCTGATGGCGTAGTGGGTTAAATCATACTAGTTATGCCAGCTACTGGAAGGTAGTTGTGCTTTCTGGGTTCGAGTCCCACTGGTGGGTGTTGTCCAAAGATTGTTAATCTTCACTTGTGGTTTATGCAAGTATAGGCTTATAAGCTGAACACGAGTTCTCTCACATTGACAGTGGCTTGACGAAAAATGCAGACTGACCCCTCACTCATCTGGTGCCTTCGGGAGGTGGAGATGTTTGAGATATATATCTTGAACTATCTACTTCTTTTGTAAGGTCTGATGGCGTAGTGGGTTAAAGCATACTAGTTATGCCAGCTACTGGAAGGTAGTTGTGCTTTCTGGGTTCGAGTCCCACTGGTGGGTGTTGTCCAAAGATTGTTAATCTTCACTTGTGGTTTATGCAAGTATAGGCTTATAAGCTGGACACGAGTTCTCTCACATTGACAGTGGCTTGACGAAAAATGCAGACTGACCCCTCACTCATCTGGTGCCTTCGGGAGGTGGAGATGTTTGAGATATATATCTTGAACTATCTACTTCTTTTGTAAGGTCTGATGGCGTAGTGGGTTAAAGCATACTAGTTATGCCAGCTACTGGAAGGTAGTTGTGCTTTCTGGGTTCGAGTCCCACTGGTGGGTGTTGTCCAAAGATTGTTAATCTTCACTTGTGGTTTATGCAAGTATAGGCTTATAAGCTGGACACGAGTTCTCTCACATTGACAGTGGCTTGACGAAAAATGCAGACTGACCCCTCACTCATCTGGTGCCTTCGGGAGGTGGAGATGTTTGAGATATATATCTTGAACTATCTACTTCTTTTGTAAGGTCTGATGGCGTAGTGGGTTAAAGCATACTAGTTATGCCAGCTACTGGAAGGTAGTTGTGCTTTCTGGGTTCGAGTCCCACTGGTGGGTGTTGTCCAAAGATTGTTAATCTTCACTTGTGGTTTATGCAAGTATAGGCTTATAAGCTGGACACGAGTTCTCTCACATTGACAGTGGCTTGACGAAAAATGCAGACTGACCCCTCACTCATCTGGTGCCTTCGGGAGGTGGAGATGTTTGAGATATATATCTTGAACTATCTACTTCTTTTGTAAGGTCTGATGGCGTAGTGGGTTAAAGCATACTAGTTATGCCAGCTACTGGAAGGTAGTTGTGCTTCCTGGGTTCGAGTCCCACTGGTGGGTGTTGTCCAAAGATTGTTAATCTTCACTTGTGGTTTATGCAAGTATAGGCTTATAAGCTGGACACGAGTTCTCTCACATTGACAGTGGCTTGACGAAAAATGCAGACTGACCCCTCACTCATCTGGTGCCTTCGGGAGGTGGAGATGTTTGAGATATATATCTTGAACTATCTACTTCTTTTGTAAGGTCTGATGGCGTAGTGGGTTAAAGCATACTAGTTATGCCAGCTACTGGAAGGTAGTTGTGCTTTCTGGGTTCGAGTCCCACTGGTGGGTGTTGTCCAAAGATTGTTAATCTTCACTTGTGGTTTATGCAAGTATAGGCTTATAAGCTGGACACGAGTTCTCTCACATTGACAGTGGCTTGACGAAAAATGCAGACTGACCCCTCACTCATCTGGTGCCTTCGGGAGGTGGAGATGTTTGAGATATATATCTTGAACTATCTACTTCTTTTGTAAGGTCTGATGGCGTAGTGGGTTAAAGCATACTAGTTATGCCAGCTACTGGAAGGTAGTTGTGCTTTCTGGGTTCGAGTCCCACTGGTGGGTGTTGTCCAAAGATTGTTAATCTTCACTTGTGGTTTATGCAAGTATAGGCTTATAAGCTGGACACGAGTTCTCTCACATTGACAGTGGCTTGACGAAAAATGCAGACTGACCCCTCACTCATCTGGTGCCTTCGGGAGGTGGAGATGTTTGAGATATATATCTTGAACTATCTACTTCTTTTGTAAGGTCTGATGGCGTAGTGGGTTAAAGCATACTAGTTATGCCAGCTACTGGAAGGTAGTTGTGCTTTCTGGGTTCGAGTCCCACTGGTGGGTGTTGTCCAAAGATTGTTAATCTTCACTTGTGGTTTATGCAAGTTTAGGCTTATAAGCTGGACACGAGTTCTCTCACATTGACAGTGGCTTGACGAAAAATGCAGACTGACCCCTCACTCATCTGGTGCCTTCGGGAGGTGGAGATGTTTGAGATATATATCTTGAACTATCTACTTCTTTTGTAAGGTCTGATGGCGTAGTGGGTTAAAGCATACTAGTTATGCCAGCTACTGGAAGGTAGTTGTGCTTTCTGGGTTCGAGTCCCACTGGTGGGTGTTGTCCAAAGATTGTTAATCTTCACTTGTGGTTTATGCAAGTATAGGCTTATAAGCTGGACACGAGTTCTCTCACATTGACAGTGGCTTGACGAAAAATGCAGACTGACCCCTCACTCATCTGGTGCCTTCGGGAGGTGGAGATGTTTGAGATATATATCTTGAACTATCTACTTCTTTTGTAAGGTCTGATGGCGTAGTGGGTTAAATCATACTAGTTATGCCAGCTACTGGAAGGTAGTTGTGCTTTCTGGGTTCGAGTCCCACTGGTGGGTGTTGTCCAAAGATTGTTAATCTTCACTTGTGGTTTATGCAAGTATAGGCTTATAAGCTGAACACGAGTTCTCTCACATTGACAGTGGCTTGACGAAAAATGCAGACTGACCCCTCACTCATCTGGTGCCTTCGGGAGGTGGAGATGTTTGAGATATATATCTTGAACTATCTACTTCTTTTGTAAGGTCTGATGGCGTAGTGGGTTAAAGCATACTAGTTATGCCAGCTACTGGAAGGTAGTTGTGCTTTCTGGGTTCGAGTCCCACTGGTGGGTGTTGTCCAAAGATTGTTAATCTTCACTTGTGGTTTATGCAAGTATAGGCTTATAAGCTGGACACGAGTTCTCTCACATTGACAGTGGCTTGACGAAAAATGCAGACTGACCCCTCACTCATCTGGTGCCTTCGGGAGGTGGAGATGTTTGAGATATATATCTTGAACTATCTACTTCTTTTGTAAGGTCTGATGGCGTAGTGGGTTAAAGCATACTAGTTATGCCAGCTACTGGAAGGTAGTTGTGCTTTCTGGGTTCGAGTCCCACTGGTGGGTGTTGTCCAAAGATTGTTAATCTTCACTTGTGGTTTATGCAAGTATAGGCTTATAAGCTGGACACGAGTTCTCTCACATTGACAGTGGCTTGACGAAAAATGCAGACTGACCCCTCACTCATCTGGTGCCTTCGGGAGGTGGAGATGTTTGAGATATATATCTTGAACTATCTACTTCTTTTGTAAGGTCTGATGGCGTAGTGGGTTAAAGCATACTAGTTATGCCAGCTACTGGAAGGTAGTTGTGCTTTCTGGGTTCGAGTCCCACTGGTGGGTGTTGTCCAAAGATTGTTAATCTTCACTTGTGGTTTATGCAAGTATAGGCTTATAAGCTGGACACGAGTTCTCTCACATTGACAGTGGCTTGACGAAAAATGCAGACTGACCCCTCACTCATCTGGTGCCTTCGGGAGGTGGAGATGTTTGAGATATATATCTTGAACTATCTACTTCTTTTGTAAGGTCTGATGGCGTAGTGGGTTAAAGCATACTAGTTATGCCAGCTACTGGAAGGTAGTTGTGCTTCCTGGGTTCGAGTCCCACTGGTGGGTGTTGTCCAAAGATTGTTAATCTTCACTTGTGGTTTATGCAAGTATAGGCTTATAAGCTGGACACGAGTTCTCTCACATTGACAGTGGCTTGACGAAAAATGCAGACTGACCCCTCACTCATCTGGTGCCTTCGGGAGGTGGAGATGTTTGAGATATATATCTTGAACTATCTACTTCTTTTGTAAGGTCTGATGGCGTAGTGGGTTAAAGCATACTAGTTATGCCAGCTACTGGAAGGTAGTTGTGCTTTCTGGGTTCGAGTCCCACTGGTGGGTGTTGTCCAAAGATTGTTAATCTTCACTTGTGGTTTATGCAAGTATAGGCTTATAAGCTGGACACGAGTTCTCTCACATTGACAGTGGCTTGACGAAAAATGCAGACTGACCCCTCACTCATCTGGTGCCTTCGGGAGGTGGAGATGTTTGAGATATATATCTTGAACTATCTACTTCTTTTGTAAGGTCTGATGGCGTAGTGGGTTAAAGCATACTAGTTATGCCAGCTACTGGAAGGTAGTTGTGCTTTCTGGGTTCGAGTCCCACTGGTGGGTGTTGTCCAAAGATTGTTAATCTTCACTTGTGGTTTATGCAAGTATAGGCTTATAAGCTGGACACGAGTTCTCTCACATTGACAGTGGCTTGACGAAAAATGCAGACTGACCCCTCACTCATCTGGTGCCTTCGGGAGGTGGAGATGTTTGAGATATATATCTTGAACTATCTACTTCTTTTGTAAGGTCTGATGGCGTAGTGGGTTAAAGCATACTAGTTATGCCAGCTACTGGAAGGTAGTTGTGCTTCCTGGGTTCGAGTCCCACTGGTGGGTGTTGTCCAAAGATTGTTAATCTTCACTTGTGGTTTATGCAAGTATAGGCTTATAAGCTGGACACGAGTTCTCTCACATTGACAGTGGCTTGACGAAAAATGCAGACTGACCCCTCACTCATCTGGTGCCTTCGGGAGGTGGAGATGTTTGAGATATATATCTTGAACTATCTACTTCTTTTGTAAGGTCTGATGGCGTAGTGGGTTAAAGCATACTAGTTATGCCAGCTACTGGAAGGTAGTTGTGCTTTCTGGGTTCGAGTCCCACTGGTGGGTGTTGTCCAAAGATTGTTAATCTTCACTTGTGGTTTATGCAAGTATAGGCTTATAAGCTGGACACGAGTTCTCTCACATTGACAGTGGCTTGACGAAAAATGCAGACTGACCCCTCACTCATCTGGTCCCTTCGGGAGGTGGAGATGTTTGAGATATATATCTTGAACTATCTACTTCTTTTGTAAGGTCTGATGGCGTAGTGGGTTAAAGCATACTAGTTATGCCAGCTACTGGAAGGTAGTTGTGCTTTCTGGGTTCGAGTCCCACTGGTGGGTGTTGTCCAAAGATTGTTAATCTTCACTTGTGGTTTATGCAAGTATAGGCTTATAAGCTGGACACGAGTTCTCTCACATTGACAGTGGCTTGACGAAAAATGCAGACTGACCCCTCACTCATCTGGTGCCTTCGGGAGGTGGAGATGTTTGAGATATATATCTTGAACTATCTACTTCTTTTGTAAGGTCTGATGGCGTAGTGGGTTAAAGCATACTAGTTATGCCAGCTACTGGAAGGTAGTTGTGCTTTCTGGGTTCGAGTCCCACTGGTGGGTGTTGTCCAAAGATTGTTAATCTTCACTTGTGGTTTATGCAAGTATAGGCTTATAAGCTGGACACGAGTTCTCTCACATTGACAGTGGCTTGACAAAAAATGCAGACTGACCCCTCACTCATCTGGTGCCTTCGGGAGGTGGAGATGTTTGAGATATATATCTTGAACTATCTACTTCTTTTGTAAGGTCTGATGGCGTAGTGGGTTAAAGCATACTAGTTATGCCAGCTACTGGAAGGTAGTTGTGCTTTCTGGGTTCGAGTCCCACTGGTGGGTGTTGTCCAAAGATTGTTAATCTTCACTTGTGGTTTATGCAAGTATAGGCTTATAAGCTGGACACGAGTTCTCTCACATTGACAGTGGCTTGACGAAAAATGCAGACTGACCCCTCACTCATCTGGTGCCTTCGGGAGGTGGAGATGTTTGAGATATATATCTTGAACTATCTACTTCTTTTGTAAGGTCTGATGGCGTAGTGGGTTAAAGCATACTAGTTATGCCAGCTACTGGAAGGTAGTTGTGCTTTCTGGGTTCGAGTCCCACTGGTGGGTGTTGTCCAAAGATTGTTAATCTTCACTTGTGGTTTATGCAAGTATAGGCTTATAAGCTGGACACGAGTTCTCTCACATTGACAGTGGCTTGACGAAAAATGCAGACTGACCCCTCACTCATCTGGTCCCTTCGGGAGGTGGAGATGTTTGAGATATATATCTTGAACTATCTACTTCTTTTGTAAGGTCTGAT
>NC_091170.1:105027-139989 GCF_040958095.1 Procambarus clarkii | reverse complement strand
AAAGTTGTGTCATGCGACGCCGGTCCGGAGTCTCTAGAATGTAGTTGTTGTTGTTCTTGCATTCTTTGATCCAATAAGGTTCTCTAAAATTTACTTTTAAATGGAGAGGTTGGGATAGGAAAATAGGCTAGAACGAAGTCTCCTACATTAAACTTTCTTACTTTAGTGTTCTTGTCAAAGTGTACTTTCATCTTATGTTGGGAGATCAGTAAATTAGCACTAGCAAACTTGTGTAATTGTTCAAGTTTATGTCTCAAGTTTTTAAGAAACTGAGGCACATTAAGGGAATCACTGAAAGTGGTTGACGTCAAGGAATATTTAAAAGCTTTAAGAGGATCACGACACTTACGACCGTAGAGCATCTCATAAGGAGTTACTCCAAGGGACTCATAAGGAAGACTTCTGAAAATACACATAAGGAGACCTAATTGCTTATCCCAATCCTTCTCAGTATCAATAAGAACAACATAAGAACAAAGGTAACTGCAGAAGGCCTATTGGCCCATACGAGGCAGCTCCTATTCTATAACCACCCAATCCCACTCATATACTTGTCCAACCCGTGCTTGAAACAATCGAGGGACCCCACCTCCACAATGTTACGCGGCAATTGGTTCCACAAATCAACAACCCTGTTACTGAACCAGTATTTACCCAAGTCTTTCCTAAATCTAAACTTATCCAATTTATATCCATTGTTTCGTGTTCTGTCCTGTGTTGATACTTTTAATACCCTATTAATATCCCCCCGGTTATGTCCATTCATCCACTTGTAAACCTCTATCATGTCACCCCTAACTCTTCGCCTTTCCAGTGAATGCAACTTAAGCTTTGTTAATCTTTCTTCATATGAAAGATTTCTAATTTGGGGAATTAACTTAGTCATCCTACGCTGGACACGTTCAAGTGAATTTATATCCATTCTATAATATGGCGACCAAAACTGAACTGCATAATCTAAATGGGGCCTAACTAGAGCAAGATATAGCTTGAGAACCACACCAGGTGTCTTGTTACTAACGCTGCGATTAATAAATCCAAGTGTCCGATTTGCCTTATTACGAACATTTATGCATTGATCCTTTTGTTTTAAATTCTTACTAATCATAACTCCCAGATCCCTTTCGCAATCCGACTTCG
The DNA here is from genome assembly GCF_040958095.1 of Procambarus clarkii. NCBI lineage: Eukaryota > Metazoa > Arthropoda > Malacostraca > Decapoda > Cambaridae > Procambarus > Procambarus clarkii. The sequence continues at coordinate 138,849 of NC_091170.1, read as the reverse complement.
CAATCACAACACCATCTAGCTCGTATCTTGTAACTCTATCATCATTACCTAACCTCAGAACTTTACATTAAGAACATAAGAACATAAGAACAAAGGTAACTGCAGAAGGCCTATTGGCCCATACGAGGCAGCTCCTATTCTATAACCACCCCAATCCCACTCATATACTTGTCCAACCCGTGCTTGAAACAATCGAGGGACCCCACCTCCACAATGTTACGCGGCAATTGGTTCCACAAATCAACAACCCTGTTACTGAACCAGTATTTACCCAAGTCTTTCCTAAATCTAAACTTATCCAATTTATATCCATTGTTTCGTGTTCTGTCCTGTGTTGATACTTTTAATACCCTATTAATATCCCCCCGGTTATGTCCATTCATCCACTTGTAAACCTCTATCATGTCACCCCTAACTCTTCGCCTTTCCAGTGAATGCAACTTAAGCTTTGTTAATCTTTCTTCATATGAAAGATTTCTAATTTGGGGAATTAACTTAGTCATCCTACGCTGGACACGTTCAAGTGAATTTATATCCATTCTATAATATGGCGACCAAAACTGAACTGCATAATCTAAATGGGGCCTAACTAGAGCAAGATATAGCTTGAGAACCACACCAGGTGTCTTGTTACTAACGCTGCGATTAATAAATCCAAGTGTCCGATTTGCCTTATTACGAACATTTATGCATTGATCCTTTTGTTTTAAATTCTTACTAATCATAACTCCCAGATCCCTTTCGCAATCCGACTTCGCAATCACAACACCATCTAGCTCGTATCTTGTAACTCTATCATCATTACCTAACCTCAGAACTTTACATTTATCAGCATTAAACTGCATCTGCCAATCCTTTGACCATTTCAAAACCCTATCTAGATCAACTTGAAGTGATAGTGAGTCCTCCTCCGAATTAATTTCCCTACCGATTTTCGTATCATCGGCAAATTTGCCAATGTTGCTACTCAAACCTGAATCTAAATCATTTATATATATTATAAACAACAGAGGTCCCAGGACAGAGCCTTGAGGCACTCCACTTACAACATTTTCCCACTCTGACTTGATTCCATTTATACTAACTCTCTGTTTCCTTTGGTATAGCCATGCCCTAATCCAGCTTAATACAGCACCCCCAATACCATGAGACTCTATCTTTTTAATCAGTCTTTCATGTGGCACTGTATCAAAAGCTTTGCTAAAGTCAAGGTATACAACATCACAATCCTTACCACTATCAACTGCCTCAACAATGCTAGAATAAAAAGATAACAAATTTGTTAAACATGAACGGCCATTTATAAAACCATGTTGCGACTCAATTATTAATTTATGTTTTTCAAGATGAAGACGAATTTTATTTGCTATTATAGATTCGAGTAACTTTCCCACAATAGACGTTAGGCTAATTGGTCGATAGTTAGACGCAAGTGATCTATCTCCTTTCTTAAAAACTGGTATCACATTAGCAACTTTCCAAAACTCTGGCACTCTGCCTGACTCTATTGATTTATTAAATATGGCTGACAGTGGGTCACAAAGCTCCTCTTTGCATTCTTTAAGCACCCTGGCAAACACTTCATCCGGCCCTGGGGATTTGTTTGGTTTGAGTTTTACTATTTGTTTAAGAACATCCTCCCTGGTAACTGCTAAACTCGTCAACCTGTCCTCGTCCCCACCCACATAGACTTGTTCGGCTGAAGGCATATTGTTAAGTTCCTCTTTAGTAAATACAGATACAAAATATTTATTAAAAATACTACTCATCTCTTCATCACTATCTGTTATTTGACCTGTCTCAGTTTTTAATGGACCTATCCTTTCCCTAGTCTTAGTACGATATAACTGAAAAAACCCTTTAGGATTTGTCTTTGCTTGCCCTGCTATGCGAACTTCATAGTTTCTTTTTGCTTTCCTTATCTCTTTTTTAACATTTCTAACCAGTTGTACGAATTCCTGTTCTAAAGTGACCTCCCCATTTTTAATCCTTTTGTACCAAGCTCTCTTTTTACCTATAAGGTTCTTCAAATTCTTTGTTATCCACTTTGGGTCATTAGTATTCGATCTATTCAATTTGTATGGTATACTACGTTCCTGTGCTTTGTTTAGAATATTCTTAAATAAGTTATATATTGAATCCACATCGAAATCCCCATTTAAGTCACCTATCGCTGGGTTCATGTCTCGCTCCAAGACCGGCCCACACCCCATACCCAAGACTTTCCAATCAATTTGACCCAAAAAATTTCTTAGGCTATTAAAATCAGCTTTTCGAAAATCTGGCACTTTAACAGAATTTTCTCCTACTGGTCTATTCCATTCTATGCTAAATCTGATTTCTTTGTGATCACTGCTCCCTAGCTCACTCCCTATTTCGATGTCATTAATTTGCGTTTCCCTGTTAGTTAACACTAAATCTAAAATATTATTTTCCCGTGTTGGTTCCTTAATGTGTTGCGTAAGAAAGCAATCGTCAATTAATTCTAGAAAATCTTCTGCTTCACTATTCCCTGTTCTGTTCAACCAGTTTATTCCGCTAAAATTAAAGTCACCCATGACATAAATACTGTTAGATCTAGATGCTCTAGATATTTCATCCCATAGATGCTTTGCTTCCATTCTGTCTAAATTTGGTGGCCTATATATTACTCCTATTATAATATTATTAGCTTTTTCGTTTAATTCAATCCAAATAGTTTCTGTGTGTGGCTCTGTTTTGATTCCCTCTTTGAGACTACATTTCAAATTGTCCCTAACATATATGGCTACTCCACCTCCTCGTCTAATATATCTATCTGTGTGAAATAGTTTAAATCCATATATTTGATATTCAGCTAATAGTTCTCTATTTTCTACATTCATCCACGTTTCGGTAAGTGCAATAATATCTATTTTTTCTGTGCAGACAAGAGCATTTAATTCGTTAATTTTATTTTTTAGACTTCTACTGTTAGTGTAATATACCCTAAGTGAATTGTTATTTTGCGGACCTTCTCTTTCCCTGATCGTTTTGCCAATTCCTTTCTCCCACAAACACATACTTTTATTACCTCCTTCCTCCAAATCAATTCCCATACCTCTATCTACTAACAGTTTAAACCCAAACAAACACCTCTAACCACTTCTTCTAACGAGTTCGCAACAGCAACAACCCCAGCTCTCAATAGATGCACCCCATCACGAGCATACATTTCATTTCTTCCATAGAAGTGTTCCCAGTTGTCTATGAAAGATATTGCATTTGATTTGCAATATCTTTCCAGCCGGCAATTGACACCAAGTGCCCTCGATATCCATTCATTTCCCACTCCCTTTCTTGGAAGAATGCCACATATGATCGGGATTCCTCCCTTGCTCCTAACTAACTCTATGGCTGTTTTATACCTCTGAATCAGTTCCTCACTCCTAACTCGACCAACATCATTTCCTCCCACGCTAATGCAAATAATGGGATTGTTCCCATTACCAGCCATAATATCATTCATGTTGTTTATAATATCACCAATGCCAGCTCCGGGATAGCAAACCCTTAACCTGTTCCCCCTATCTCTAGCACAAAACGTTCTATCCAAATACCTTATCTGGGAATCTCCCACAACTAATGTTTGCTTAGGTACTTCCTTTACTTTCTGAGGGGCCTGCGCTTCCTTTCTCTTCGTTGCTTTCCCTTTTGCGCGATCCACAGTCTCTCCACAGCACTCGTCCTCCAAAACGTCAAATGAATTAGAAGTTGCTATGGCGTTTGAAGGCGGCTTTCTCAAAGTCTTCTTAAGGCCCCTGTCTTTAACAACTCTCCAAGACGAGGTCCCTTTACTGCTGGTCTCCTCCTTCGTTACTTCTCGTTGTTCTTTCAGCTGACGCACCTCCTTCCGCAGAAAGTCCAACTCTGTCCTCAGGGCTCCCACTAGAGTCACCAGGTCCTTAACTACAACTTCCATATTGCAATGATAATATAACAACACTCAGGAGCTCCGGTTAACACAACCTCTCACTGTGACTTCGATCAGCATTAAACTGCATCTGCCAATCCTTTGACCATTTCAAAACCCTATCTAGATCAACTTGAAGTGATAGTGAGTCCTCCTCCGAATTAATTTCCCTACCGATTTTCGTATCATCGGCAAATTTGCAAATGTTGCTACTCAAACCTGAATCTAAATCATTTATATATATTATAAACAACAGAGGTCCCAGGACAGAGCCTTGAGGCACTCCACTTACAACATTTTCCCACTCTGACTTGATTCCATTTATACTAACTCTCTGTTTCCTTTGGTATAGCCATGCCCTAATCCAGCTTAATACAGCACCCCCAATACCATGAGACTCTATCTTTTTAATCAGTCTTTCATGTGGCACTGTATCAAAAGCCGAAAATACAAAATTTCTTTAACAAAGACTTAATGGTTTGATGGCTACGTTCCAGAAATCCCTGTGAAGCAGGATGATATGGACTGGACAAGACTTGGGTGATGTTAAATTCCTGAAAGGTTTTCTTAAACAACTCACTGGTGAAATTAGTTCCACAGTCACTTTGTATCTCCTTCAGGAAACCGTACTAAGTGAAGATCTTAAGAACATAAGAACAAAGGTAACTGCAGAAGGCCTATTGGCCCTTACGAGGCAGCTCCTATCTATAACCACACAATCCCACTCATATACTTGTCCAACCCGCGCTTGAAACAATCGAGGGACCCCACCTCCACCACGTTACGCGGCAATTGGTTCCACAAATCAACAACCCTGTTACTGAATCAGTATTTACCCAAGTCTTTCCTAAATCTAAACTTATCCAATTTATACCCATTGTTTCGTGTTCTGTCTTGTGTTGATACTTTTAATACCCTATTAATATCTCCTTTGTTATGTCCATTCATCCACTTGTAAACCTCTATCATGTCACCCCCTAACTCCTCGCCTTTCCAGTGAATGCAATATAAGCTATGTTAATCTTTCATCATATACCTGAGGTCGGCAGGGACAGAGGTTGGGAGAGACATCTCCCACACATCACAAAGGCGCAGTGTGGTCACAATGCGACCCATACGTCTTAAGGTCAGAGCTACTCCACTGGACGGTCATGCTATCATGTCATGACGGTCATGGACAGCTGCTGCTACGTGTTGTGGTTGAGCGGCTTGAGCACGGGTAATCACTAGAACAGGCTGGGAGATGTCTGCTGATTCTTCTGTCACGGTTTCTTCTTCCTCTGCTGCAAAAATCATAGCGGGATCTTCTTCCGTGGCCGAATCACATACCTGGAGTTTGTCACAGATGATCAAATTGGTGGAATCTTGCTGGTTGGCTAAGTCGTTACCCAGGAGAAGTTAAATTCCTGGCATGGGGAAAGGTTTTTCCCCGAATAGCGACTTGGACCTTTCCACGAATAAATGGACACTCCAGGTAGACTGTGAGGAGCGGGTATGGTGTAGTTGCAGTAAGGTCAGTGATCAGGACAGTTTCTCCAGTGTAGGTGACTTGAGGTGCAGCGGCTTTTAGTACAATAGACTGCAGCAAAGCTGTGTCCCTCAAGATGCGTATTGGGCTCTTACCCTCGAAATCTCCACCATTGGCTGACACAGTTCCTGGATGAATGAATGAATGGATATCGAGGGCACTTGGTGTCAATTGCCGGCTGGAAAGATATTGCAAATCAAATGCAATATCTTTCATAGACAACTGGGAACACTTCTATGGAAGAAATGAAATGTATGCTCGTGATGGGGTGCATCTATCGAGAGCTGGGGTTGTTGCTGTTGCGAACTCGCTAGAAGAAGTGGTTAGAGGTGTTTGTTTGGGTTTAAACTGTTAGTAGATAGAGGTATGGGAATTGATTTGGAGGAAGGAGGTAATAAAAGTATGTGTTTGTGGGAGAAAGGAATTGGCAAAACGATCAGGGAAAGAGAAGGTCCGCAAAATAACAATTCACTTAGGGTATATTACACTAACAGTAGAAGTCTAAGAAATAAAATTAACGAATTAAATGCTCTTGTCTGCACAGAAAAAATAGATATTATTGCACTTACCGAAACGTGGATGAATGTAGAAAATAGAGAACTATTAGCTTAATATCAAATATATGGATTTAAACTATTTCACACAGATAGATATATTAGACGAGGAGGTGGAGTAGCCATATATGTTAGGGACAATTTGAAATGTAGTCTCAAAGAGGGAATCAAAACAGAGCCACACACAGAAACTATTTGGATTGAATTAAACGAAAAAGCTAATAATATTATAATAGGAGTAATATATAGGCCACCAAATTTAGACAGAATGGAAGCAAAGCATCTATGGGATGAAATATCTAGAGCATCTAGATCTAACAGTATTTATGTCATGGGTGACTTTAATTTTAGCGGAATAAACTGGTTGAACAAAACAGGGAATAGTGAAGCAGAAGATTTTCTAGAATTAATTGACGATTGCTTTCTTACGCAACACATTAAGGAACCAACACGGGAAAATAATATTTTAGATTTAGTGTTAACTAACAGGGAAACGCAAATTAATGACATCGAAATAGGGAGTGAGCTAGGGAGCAGTGATCACAAAGAAATCAGATTTAGCATAGAATGGAATAGACCAGTAGGAGAAAATTCTGTTAAAGTGCCAGATTTTCGAAAAGCTGATTTTAATAGCCTAAGAAATTTTTTGGGTCAAATTGATTGGAAAAGCTTGGGTATGGGGTGTGGGCCGGTCTTGGAGCGAGACATGAACCCAGCGATAGGTGACTTAAATGGGGATTTCGATGTGGATTCAATATATAACTTATTTAAGAATATTCTAAACAAAGCACAGGAACGTAGTATACCATACAAATTGAATAGATCGTATACTAATGACCCAAAGTGGATAACAAAGAATTTGAAGAACCTTATAGGTAAAAAGAGAGCTTGGTACAAAAGGATTAAAAATGGGGAGGTCACTTTAGAACAGGAATTCGTACAACTGGTTAGAAATGTTAAAAAAGAGATAAGGAAAGCAAAAAGAAACTACGAAGTTCGCATAGCAGGGCAAGCAAAGACAAATCCTAAAGGGTTTTTTCAGTTATATCGTACTAAGACTAGGGAAAGGATAGGTCCATTAAAAACTGAGACAGGTCAAATAACAGATAGTGATGAAGAGATGAGTAGTATTTTTAATAAATATTTTGTATCTGTATTTACTAAAGAGGAACTTAACAATATGCCTTCAGCCGAACAAGTCTATGTGGGTGGGGACGAGGACAGGTTGACGAGTTTAGCAGTTACCAGGGAGGATGTTCTTAAACAAATAGTAAAACTCAAACCAAACAAATCCCCAGGGCCGGATGAAGTGTTTGCTAGGGTGCTTAAAGAATGCAAAGAGGAGCTTTGTGACCCACTGTCAACCATATTTAATAAATCAATAGAGTCAGGCAGAGTGCCAGAGTTTTGGAAAGTTGCTAATGTGATACCAGTTTTTAAGAAAGGAGATAGATCACTTGCGTCTAACTATCGACCAATTAGCCTAACGTCTATTGTGGGAAAGTTACTCGAATCTATAATAGCAAATAAAATTCGTCTTCATCTTGAAAAACATAAATTAATAATTGAGTCGCAACATGGTTTTATAAATGGCCGTTCATGTTTAACAAATTTGTTATCTTTTTATTCTAGCATTGTTGAGGCAGTTGATAGTGGTAAGGATTGCGATGTTGTATACCTTGACTTTAGCAAAGCTTTTGATACAGTGCCACATGAAAGACTGATTAAAAAAATAGAGTCTCATGGTATTGGGGGTGCTATATTAAGCTGGATTAGGGCATGGCTATACCAAAGGAAACAGAGAGTTAGTATAAATGGAATCAAGTCAGAGTGGGAAAATGTTGTAAGTGGAGTGCCTCAAGGCTCTGTCCTGGGACCTCTGTTGTTTATAATATATATAAATGATTTAGATTCAGGTTTGAGTAGCAACATTTGCAAATTTGCCGATGATACGAAAATCGGTAGGGAAATTAATTCGGAGGAGGACTCACTATCACTTCAAGTTGATCTAGATAGGGTTTTGAAATGGTCAAAGGATTGGCAGATGCAGTTTAATGCTGATAAATGTAAAGTTCTGAGGTTAGGTAATGATGATAGAGTTACAAGATACGAGCTAGATGGTGTTGTGATTGCGAAGTCGGATTGCGAAAGGGATCTGGGAGTTATGATTAGTAAGAATTTAAAACAAAAGGATCAATGCATAAATGTTCGTAATAAGGCAAATCGGACACTTGGATTTATTAATCGCAGCGTTAGTAACAAGACACCTGGTGTGGTTCTCAAGCTATATCTTGCTCTAGTTAGGCCCCATTTAGATTATGCAGTTCAGTTTTGGTCGCCATATTATAGAATGGATATAAATTCACTTGAACGTGTCCAGCGTAGGATGACTAAGTTAATTCCCCAAATTAGAAATCTTTCATATGAAGAAAGATTAACAAAGCTTAAGTTGCATTCACTGGAAAGGCGAAGAGTTAGGGGTGACATGATAGAGGTTTACAAGTGGATGAATGGACATAACCGGGGGGATATTAATAGGGTATTAAAAGTATCAACACAGGACAGAACACGAAACAATGGATATAAATTGGATAAGTTTAGATTTAGGAAAGACTTGGGTAAATACTGGTTCAGTAACAGGGTTGTTGATTTGTGGAACCAATTGCCGCGTAACATTGTGGAGGTGGGGTCCCTCGATTGTTTCAAGCACGGGTTGGACAAGTATATGAGTGGGATTGGGTGGTTATAGAATAGGAGCTGCCTCGTATGGGCCAATAGGCCTTCTGCAGTTACCTTTGTTCTTATGTTCTTATGTTCTTAATGTAAAGTTCTGAGGTTAGGTAATGATGATAGAGTTACAAGATACGAGCTAGATGGTGTTGTGATTGCGAAGTCGGATTGCGAAAGGGATCTGGGAGTTATGATTAGTAAGAATTTAAAACAAAAGGATCAATGCATAAATGTTCGTAATAAGGCAAATCGGACACTTGGATTTATTAATCGCAGCGTTAGTAACAAGACACCTGGTGTGGTTCTCAAGCTATATCTTGCTCTAGTTAGGCCCCATTTAGATTATGCAGTTCAGTTTTGGTCGCCATATTATAGAATGGATATAAATTCACTTGAACGTGTCCAGCGTAGGATGACTAAGTTAATTCCCCAAATTAGAAATCTTTCATATGAAGAAAGATTAACAAAGCTTAAGTTGCATTCACTGGAAAGGCGAAGAGTTAGGGGTGACATGATAGAGGTTTACAAGTGGATGAATGGACATAACCGGGGGGATATTAATAGGGTATTAAAAGTATCAACACAGGACAGAACACGAAACAATGGATATAAATTGGATAAGTTTAGATTTAGGAAAGACTTGGGTAAATACTGGTTCAGTAACAGGGTTGTTGATTTGTGGAACCAATTGCCGCGTAACATTGTGGAGGTGGGGTCCCTCGATTGTTTCAAGCACGGGTTGGACAAGTATATGAGTGGGATTGGGTGGTTATAGAATAGGAGCTGCCTCGTATGGGCCAATAGGCCTTCTGCAGTTACCTTTGTTCTTATGTTGTTCTTATTGATACTGAGAAGGATTGGGATAAGCAATTAGGTCTCCTTATGTGTATTTTCAGAAGTCTTCCTTATGAGTCCCTTGGAGTAACTCCTTATGAGATGCTCTACGGTCGTAAGTGAAGTTGTAGTGAAGGACCTGGTGACTCTAGTGGGAGCCCTGAGGACAGAGTTGGACTCTCTGCGGGAGGAGGTGCGTCAGCTTAAAAAACAAAGAGAAGTAACAAAGGAGGAGACCAGCAGTAAAGGGACCTCGTCTTGGAGAGTTGCGAAAGACAGGGGCCTTAAGAAGACTTTGATAAAGCCGCCTTCAAACGCCATAGCAACTTCAAATTCATTTGACGTTTTGGAGGACGAGTGCTGTGGAGAGACTGTGGATCGCGCAAAAGGGAAAGCAACGAAGAGAAAGGAAGCGCAGGCCCCTCAGAAAGTAAAGGAAGTACCTAAGCAAACATTAGTTGTGGGAGATTCCCAGATAAGGTATTTGGATAGAACGTTTTGTGCTAGAGATAGGGGGAACAGGTTAAGGGTTTGCTATCCCGGAGCTGGCATTGGTGATATTATAAACAACATGAATGATATTATGGCTGGTAATGGGAACAATCCCATTATTTGCATTAGCGTGGGAGGAAATGATGTTGGTCGAGTCAGGAGTGAGGAACTGATTCAGAGGTATAAAACAGCCATAGAGTTAGTTAGGAGCAAGGGAGGAATCCCGATCATATGTGGCATTCTTCCAAGAAAGGGAGTGGGAAATGAATGGATATCGAGGGCACTTGGTGTCAATTGCCGGCTGGAAAGATATTGCAAATCAAATGCAATATCTTTCATAGACAACTGGGAACACTTCTATGGAAGAAATGAAATGTATGCTCGTGATGGGGTGCATCTATCGAGAGCTGGGGTTGTTGCTGTTGCGAACTCGCTAGAAGAAGTGGTTAGAGGTGTTTGTTTGGGTTTAAACTGTTAGTAGATAGAGGTATGGGAATTGATTTGGAGGAAGGAGGTAATAAAAGTATGTGTTTGTGGGAGAAAGGAATTGGCAAAACGATCAGGGAAAGAGAAGGTCCGCAAAATAACAATTCACTTAGGGTATATTACACTAACAGTAGAAGTCTAAGAAATAAAATTAACGAATTAAATGCTCTTGTCTGCACAGAAAAAATAGATATTATTGCACTTACCGAAACGTGGATGAATGTAGAAAATAGAGAACTATTAGCTTAATATCAAATATATGGATTTAAACTATTTCACACAGATAGATATATTAGACGAGGAGGTGGAGTAGCCATATATGTTAGGGACAATTTGAAATGTAGTCTCAAAGAGGGAATCAAAACAGAGCCACACACAGAAACTATTTGGATTGAATTAAACGAAAAAGCTAATAATATTATAATAGGAGTAATATATAGGCCACCAAATTTAGACAGAATGGAAGCAAAGCATCTATGGGATGAAATATCTAGAGCATCTAGATCTAACAGTATTTATGTCATGGGTGACTTTAATTTTAGCGGAATAAACTGGTTGAACAAAACAGGGAATAGTGAAGCAGAAGATTTTCTAGAATTAATTGACGATTGCTTTCTTACGCAACACATTAAGGAACCAACACGGGAAAATAATATTTTAGATTTAGTGTTAACTAACAGGGAAACGCAAATTAATGACATCGAAATAGGGAGTGAGCTAGGGAGCAGTGATCACAAAGAAATCAGATTTAGCATAGAATGGAATAGACCAGTAGGAGAAAATTCTGTTAAAGTGCCAGATTTTCGAAAAGCTGATTTTAATAGCCTAAGAAATTTTTTGGGTCAAATTGATTGGAAAAGCTTGGGTATGGGGTGTGGGCCGGTCTTGGAGCGAGACATGAACCCAGCGATAGGTGACTTAAATGGGGATTTCGATGTGGATTCAATATATAACTTATTTAAGAATATTCTAAACAAAGCACAGGAACGTAGTATACCATACAAATTGAATAGATCGTATACTAATGACCCAAAGTGGATAACAAAGAATTTGAAGAACCTTATAGGTAAAAAGAGAGCTTGGTACAAAAGGATTAAAAATGGGGAGGTCACTTTAGAACAGGAATTCGTACAACTGGTTAGAAATGTTAAAAAAGAGATAAGGAAAGCAAAAAGAAACTACGAAGTTCGCATAGCAGGGCAAGCAAAGACAAATCCTAAAGGGTTTTTTCAGTTATATCGTACTAAGACTAGGGAAAGGATAGGTCCATTAAAAACTGAGACAGGTCAAATAACAGATAGTGATGAAGAGATGAGTAGTATTTTTAATAAATATTTTGTATCTGTATTTACTAAAGAGGAACTTAACAATATGCCTTCAGCCGAACAAGTCTATGTGGGTGGGGACGAGGACAGGTTGACGAGTTTAGCAGTTACCAGGGAGGATGTTCTTAAACAAATAGTAAAACTCAAACCAAACAAATCCCCAGGGCCGGATGAAGTGTTTGCTAGGGTGCTTAAAGAATGCAAAGAGGAGCTTTGTGACCCACTGTCAACCATATTTAATAAATCAATAGAGTCAGGCAGAGTGCCAGAGTTTTGGAAAGTTGCTAATGTGATACCAGTTTTTAAGAAAGGAGATAGATCACTTGCGTCTAACTATCGACCAATTAGCCTAACGTCTATTGTGGGAAAGTTACTCGAATCTATAATAGCAAATAAAATTCGTCTTCATCTTGAAAAACATAAATTAATAATTGAGTCGCAACATGGTTTTATAAATGGCCGTTCATGTTTAACAAATTTGTTATCTTTTTATTCTAGCATTGTTGAGGCAGTTGATAGTGGTAAGGATTGCGATGTTGTATACCTTGACTTTAGCAAAGCTTTTGATACAGTGCCACATGAAAGACTGATTAAAAAAATAGAGTCTCATGGTATTGGGGGTGCTATATTAAGCTGGATTAGGGCATGGCTATACCAAAGGAAACAGAGAGTTAGTATAAATGGAATCAAGTCAGAGTGGGAAAATGTTGTAAGTGGAGTGCCTCAAGGCTCTGTCCTGGGACCTCTGTTGTTTATAATATATATAAATGATTTAGATTCAGGTTTGAGTAGCAACATTTGCAAATTTGCCGATGATACGAAAATCGGTAGGGAAATTAATTCGGAGGAGGACTCACTATCACTTCAAGTTGATCTAGATAGGGTTTTGAAATGGTCAAAGGATTGGCAGATGCAGTTTAATGCTGATAAATGTAAAGTTCTGAGGTTAGGTAATGATGATAGAGTTACAAGATACGAGCTAGATGGTGTTGTGATTGCGAAGTCAGATTGCGAAAGGGATCTGGGAGTTATGATTAGTAAGAATTTAAAACAAAAGGATCAATGCATAAATGTTCGTAATAAGGCAAATCGGACACTTGGATTTATTAATCGCAGCGTTAGTAACAAGACACCTGGTGTGGTTCTCAAGCTATATCTTGCTCTAGTTAGGCCCCATTTAGATTATGCAGTTCAGTTTTGGTCGCCATATTATAGAATGGATATAAATTCACTTGAACGTGTCCAGCGTAGGATGACTAAGTTAATTCCCCAAATTAGAAATCTTTCATATGAAGAAAGATTAACAAAGCTTAAGTTGCATTCACTGGAAAGGCGAAGAGTTAGGGGTGACATGATAGAGGTTTACAAGTGGATGAATGGACATAACCGGGGGGATATTAATAGGGTATTAAAAGTATCAACACAGGACAGAACACGAAACAATGGATATAAATTGGATAAGTTTAGATTTAGGAAAGACTTGGGTAAATACTGGTTCAGTAACAGGGTTGTTGATTTGTGGAACCAATTGCCGCGTAACATTGTGGAGGTGGGGTCCCTCGATTGTTTCAAGCACGGGTTGGACAAGTATATGAGTGGGATTGGGTGGTTATAGAATAGGAGCTGCCTCGTATGGGCCAATAGGCCTTCTGCAGTTACCTTTGTTCTTATGTTCTTATGTTCTTAATGTAAAGTTCTGAGGTTAGGTAATGATGATAGAGTTACAAGATACGAGCTAGATGGTGTTGTGATTGCGAAGTCGGATTGCGAAAGGGATCTGGGAGTTATGATTAGTAAGAATTTAAAACAAAAGGATCAATGCATAAATGTTCGTAATAAGGCAAATCGGACACTTGGATTTATTAATCGCAGCGTTAGTAACAAGACACCTGGTGTGGTTCTCAAGCTATATCTTGCTCTAGTTAGGCCCCATTTAGATTATGCAGTTCAGTTTTGGTCGCCATATTATAGAATGGATATAAATTCACTTGAACGTGTCCAGCGTAGGATGACTAAGTTAATTCCCCAAATGAGAAATCTTTCATATGAAGAAAGATTAACAAAGCTTAAGTTGCATTCACTGGAAAGGCGAAGAGTTAGGGGTGACATGATAGAGGTTTACAAGTGGATGAATGGACATAACCGGGGGGATATTAATAGGGTATTAAAAGTATCAACACAGGACAGAACACGAAACAATGGATATAAATTGGATAAGTTTAGATTTAGGAAAGACTTGGGTAAATACTGGTTCAGTAACAGGGTTGTTGATTTGTGGAACCAATTGCCGCGTAACATTGTGGAGGTGGGGTCCCTCGATTGTTTCAAGCACGGGTTGGACAAGTATATGAGTGGGATTGGGTGGTTATAGAATAGGAGCTGCCTCGTATGGGCCAATAGGCCTTCTGCAGTTACCTTTGTTCTTATGTTGTTCTTATTGATACTGAGAAGGATTGGGATAAGCAATTAGGTCTCCTTATGTGTATTTTCAGAAGTCTTCCTTATGAGTCCCTTGGAGTAACTCCTTATGAGATGCTCTACGGTCGTAAGTGAAGTTGTAGTGAAGGACCTGGTGACTCTAGTGGGAGCCCTGAGGACAGAGTTGGACTCTCTGCGGGAGGAGGTGCGTCAGCTTAAAAAACAAAGAGAAGTCCAAAGGAGGAGACCAGCAGTAAAGGGACCTCGTCTTGGAGAGTTGCGAAAGACAGGGGCCTTAAGAAGACTTTGATAAAGCCGCCTTCAAACGCCATAGCAACTTCAAATTCATTTGACGTTTTGGAGGACGAGTGCTGTGGAGAGACTGTGGATCGCGCAAAAGGGAAAGCAACGAAGAGAAAGGAAGCGCAGGCCCCTCAGAAAGTAAAGGAAGTACCTAAGCAAACATTAGTTGTGGGAGATTCCCAGATAAGGTATTTGGATAGAACGTTTTGTGCTAGAGATAGGGGGAACAGGTTAAGGGTTTGCTATCCCGGAGCTGGCATTGGTGATATTATAAACAACATGAATGATATTATGGCTGGTAATGGGAACAATCCCATTATTTGCATTAGCGTGGGAGGAAATGATGTTGGTCGAGTCAGGAGTGAGGAACTGATTCAGAGGTATAAAACAGCCATAGAGTTAGTTAGGAGCAAGGGAGGAATCCCGATCATATGTGGCATTCTTCCAAGAAAGGGAGTGGGAAATGAATGGATATCGAGGGCACTTGGTGTCAATTGCCGGCTGGAAAGATATTGCAAATCAAATGCAATATCTTTCATAGACAACTGGGAACACTTCTATGGAAGAAATGAAATGTATGCTCGTGATGGGGTGCATCTATCGAGAGCTGGGGTTGTTGCTGTTGCGAACTCGCTAGAAGAAGTGGTTAGAGGTGTTTGTTTGGGTTTAAACTGTTAGTAGATAGAGGTATGGGAATTGATTTGGAGGAAGGAGGTAATAAAAGTATGTGTTTGTGGGAGAAAGGAATTGGCAAAACGATCAGGGAAAGAGAAGGTCCGCAAAATAACAATTCACTTAGGGTATATTACACTAACAGTAGAAGTCTAAGAAATAAAATTAACGAATTAAATGCTCTTGTCTGCACAGAAAAAATAGATATTATTGCACTTACCGAAACGTGGATGAATGTAGAAAATAGAGAACTATTAGCTGAATATCAAATATATGGATTTAAACTATTTCACACAGATAGATATATTAGACGAGGAGGTGGAGTAGCCATATATGTTAGGGACAATTTGAAATGTAGTCTGAAAGAGGGAATCAAAACAGAGCCACACACAGAAACTATTTGGATTGAATTAAACGAAAAAGCTAATAATATTATAATAGGAGTAATATATAGGCCACCAAATTTAGACAGAATGGAAGCAAAGCATCTATGGGATGAAATATCTAGAGCATCTAGATCTAACAGTATTTATGTCATGGGTGACTTTAATTTTAGCGGAATAAACTGGTTGAACAAAACAGGGAATAGTGAAGCAGAAGATTTTCTAGAATTAATTGACGATTGCTTTCTTACGCAACACATTAAGGAACCAACACGGGAAAATAATATTTTAGATTTAGTGTTAACTAACAGGGAAACGCAAATTAATGACATCGAAATAGGGAGTGAGCTAGGGAGCAGTGATCACAAAGAAATCAGATTTAGCATAGAATGGAATAGACCAGTAGGAGAAAATTCTGTTAAAGTGCCAGATTTTCGAAAAGCTGATTTTAATAGCCTAAGAAATTTTTTGGGTCAAATTGATTGGAAAGGCTTGGGTATGGGGTGTGGGCCGGTCTTGGAGCGAGACATGAACCCAGCGTTAGGTGACTTAAATGGGGATTTCGATGTGGATTCAATATATAACTTATTTAAGAATATTCTAAACAAAGCACAGGAACGTAGTATACCATACAAATTGAATAGATCGTATACTAATGACCCAAAGTGGATAACAAAGAATTTGAAGAACCTTATAGGTAAAAAGAGAGCTTGGTACAAAAGGATTAAAAATGGGGAGGTCACTTTAGAACAGGAATTCGTACAACTGGTTAGAAATGTTAAAAAAGAGATAAGGAAAGCAAAAAAGAACTATGAAGTTCGCATAGCAGGGCAAGCAAAGACAAATCCTAAAGGGTTTTTTCAGTTATATCGTACTAAGACTAGGGAAAGGATAGGTCCATTAAAAACTGAGACAGGTCAAATAACAGATAGTGATGAAGAGATGAGTAGTATTTTTAATAAATATTTTGTATCTGTATTTACTAAAGAGGAACTTAACAATATGCCTTCAGCCGAACAAGTCTATGTGGGTGGGGACGAGGACAGGTTGACGAGTTTAGCAGTTACCAGGGAGGATGTTCTTAAACAAATAGTAAAACTCAAACCAAACAAATCCCCAGGGCCGGATGAAGTGTTTGCTAGGGTGCTTAAAGAATGCAAAGAGGAGCTTTGTGACCCACTGTCAACCATATTTAATAAATCAATAGAGTCAGGCAGAGTGCCAGAGTTTTGGAAAGTTGCTAATGTGATACCAGTTTTTAAGAAAGGAGATAGATCACTTGCGTCTAACTATCGACCAATTAGCCTAACGTCTATTGTGGGAAAGTTACTCGAATCTATAATAGCAAATAAAATTCGTCTTCATCTTGAAAAACATAAATTAATAATTGAGTCGCAACATGGTTTTATAAATGGCCGTTCATGTTTAACAAATTTGTTATCTTTTTATTCTAGCATTGTTGAGGCAGTTGATAGTGGTAAGGATTGCGATGTTGTATACCTTGACTTTAGCAAAGCTTTTGATACAGTGCCACATGAAAGACTGATTAAAAAAATAGAGTCTCATGGTATTGGGGGTGCTATATTAAGCTGGATTAGGGCATGGCTATACCAAAGGAAACAGAGAGTTAGTATAAATGGAATCAAGTCAGAGTGGGAAAATGTTGTAAGTGGAGTGCCTCAAGGCTCTGTCCTGGGACCTCTGTTGTTTATAATATATATAAATGATTTAGATTCAGGTTTGAGTAGCAACATTTGCAAATTTGCCGATGATACGAAAATCGGTAGGGAAATTAATTCGGAGGAGGACTCACTATCACTTCAAGTTGATCTAGATAGGGTTTTGAAATGGTCAAAGGATTGGCAGATGCAGTTTAATGCTGATAAATGTAAAGTTCTGAGGTTAGGTAATGATGATAGAGTTACAAGATACGAGCTAGATGGTGTTGTGATTGCGAAGTCGGATTGCGAAAGGGATCTGGGAGTTATGATTAGTAAGAATTTAAAACAAAAGGATCAATGCATAAATGTTCGTAATAAGGCAAATCGGACACTTGGATTTATTAATCGCAGCGTTAGTAACAAGACACCTGGTGTGGTTCTCAAGCTATATCTTGCTCTAGTTAGGCCCCATTTAGATTATGCAGTTCAGTTTTGGTCGCCATATTATAGAATGGATATAAATTCACTTGAACGTGTCCAGCGTAGGATGACTAAGTTAATTCCCCAAATTAGAAATCTTTCATATGAAGAAAGATTAACAAAGCTTAAGTTGCATTCACTGGAAAGGCGAAGAGTTAGGGGTGACATGATAGAGGTTTACAAGTGGATGAATGGACATAACCGGGGGGATATTAATAGGGTATTAAAAGTATCAACACAGGACAGAACACGAAACAATGGATATAAATTGGATAAGTTTAGATTTAGGAAAGACTTGGGTAAATACTGGTTCAGTAACAGGGTTGTTGATTTGTGGAACCAATTGCCGCGTAACATTGTGGAGGTGGGGTCCCTCGATTGTTTCAAGCACGGGTTGGACAAGTATATGAGTGGGATTGGGTGGTTATAGAATAGGAGCTGCCTCGTATGGGCCAATAGGCCTTCTGCAGTTACCTTTGTTCTTATGTTCTTATGTTCTTAGATTCAGGTTTGAGTAGCAACATTGGCAAATTTGCCGATGATACGAAAATCGGTAGGGAAATTAATTCGGAGGAGGACTCACTATCACTTCAAGTTGATCTAGATAGGGATTTGAAATGGTCAAAGGATTGGCAGATGCAGTTTAATGCTGATAAATGTAAAGTTCTGAGGTTAGGTAATGATGATAGAGTTACAAGATACGAGCTAGATGGTGTTGTGATTGCGAAGTCGGATTGCGAAAGGGATCTGGGAGTTATGATTAGTAAGAATTTAAAACAAAAGGATCAATGCATAAATGTTCGTAATAAGGCAAATCGGACACTTGGATTTATTAATCGCAGCGTTAGTAACAAGACACCTGGTGTGGTTCTCAAGCTATATCTTGCTCTAGTTAGGCCCCATTTAGATTATGCAGTTCAGTTTTGGTCGCCATATTATAGAATGGATATAAATTCACTTGAACGTGTCCAGCGTAGGATGACTAAGTTAATTCCCCAAATTAGAAATCTTTCATATGAAGAAAGATTAACAAAGCTTAAGTTGCATTCACTGGAAAGGCGAAGAGTTAGGGGTGACATGATAGAGGTTTACAAGTGGATGAATGGACATAACCGGGGGGATATTAATAGGGTATTAAAAGTATCAACACAGGACAGAACACGAAACAATGGATATAAATTGGATAAGTTTAGATTTAGGAAAGACTTGGGTAAATACTGGTTCAGTAACAGGGTTGTTGATTTGTGGAACCAATTGCCGCGTAACATTGTGGAGGTGGGGTCCCTCGATTGTTTCAAGCACGGGTTGGACAAGTATATGAGTGGGATTGGGTGGTTATAGAATAGGAGCTGCCTCGTATGGGCCAATAGGCCTTCTGCAGTTACCTTTGTTCTTATGTTGTTCTTATTGATACTGAGAAGGATTGGGATAAGCAATTAGGTCTCCTTATGTGTATTTTCAGAAGTCTTCCTTATGAGTCCCTTGGAGTAACTCCTTATGAGATGCTCTACGGTCGTAAGTGAAGTTGTAGTGAAGGACCTGGTGACTCTAGTGGGAGCCCTGAGGACAGAGTTGGACTCTCTGCGGGAGGAGGTGCGTCAGCTTAAAAAACAAAGAGAAGTCCAAAGGAGGAGACCAGCAGTAAAGGGACCTCGTCTTGGAGAGTTGCGAAAGACAGGGGCCTTAAGAAGACTTTGATAAAGCCGCCTTCAAACGCCATAGCAACTTCAAATTCATTTGACGTTTTGGAGGACGAGTGCTGTGGAGAGACTGTGGATCGCGCAAAAGGGAAAGCAACGAAGAGAAAGGAAGCGCAGGCCCCTCAGAAAGTAAAGGAAGTACCTAAGCAAACATTAGTTGTGGGAGATTCCCAGATAAGGTATTTGGATAGAACGTTTTGTGCTAGAGATAGGGGGAACAGGTTAAGGGTTTGCTATCCCGGAGCTGGCATTGGTGATATTATAAACAACATGAATGATATTATGGCTGGTAATGGGAACAATCCCATTATTTGCATTAGCGTGGGAGGAAATGATGTTGGTCGAGTCAGGAGTGAGGAACTGATTCAGAGGTATAAAACAGCCATAGAGTTAGTTAGGAGCAAGGGAGGAATCCCGATCATATGTGGCATTCTTCCAAGAAAGGGAGTGGGAAATGAATGGATATCGAGGGCACTTGGTGTCAATTGCCGGCTGGAAAGATATTGCAAATCAAATGCAATATCTTTCATAGACAACTGGGAACACTTCTATGGAAGAAATGAAATGTATGCTCGTGATGGGGTGCATCTATCGAGAGCTGGGGTTGTTGCTGTTGCGAACTCGCTAGAAGAAGTGGTTAGAGGTGTTTGTTTGGGTTTAAACTGTTAGTAGATAGAGGTATGGGAATTGATTTGGAGGAAGGAGGTAATAAAAGTATGTGTTTGTGGGAGAAAGGAATTGGCAAAACGATCAGGGAAAGAGAAGGTCCGCAAAATAACAATTCACTTAGGGTATATTACACTAACAGTAGAAGTCTAAGAAATAAAATTAACGAATTAAATGCTCTTGTCTGCACAGAAAAAATAGATATTATTGCACTTACCGAAACGTGGATGAATGTAGAAAATAGAGAACTATTAGCTGAATATCAAATATATGGATTTAAACTATTTCACACAGATAGATATATTAGACGAGGAGGTGGAGTAGCCATATATGTTAGGGACAATTTGAAATGTAGTCTGAAAGAGGGAATCAAAACAGAGCCACACACAGAAACTATTTGGATTGAATTAAACGAAAAAGCTAATAATATTATAATAGGAGTAATATATAGGCCACCAAATTTAGACAGAATGGAAGCAAAGCATCTATGGGATGAAATATCTAGAGCATCTAGATCTAACAGTATTTATGTCATGGGTGACTTTAATTTTAGCGGAATAAACTGGTTGAACAAAACAGGGAATAGTGAAGCAGAAGATTTTCTAGAATTAATTGACGATTGCTTTCTTACGCAACACATTAAGGAACCAACACGGGAAAATAATATTTTAGATTTAGTGTTAACTAACAGGGAAACGCAAATTAATGACATCGAAATAGGGAGTGAGCTAGGGAGCAGTGATCACAAAGAAATCAGATTTAGCATAGAATGGAATAGACCAGTAGGAGAAAATTCTGTTAAAGTGCCAGATTTTCGAAAAGCTGATTTTAATAGCCTAAGAAATTTTTTGGGTCAAATTGATTGGAAAGGCTTGGGTATGGGGTGTGGGCCGGTCTTGGAGCGAGACATGAACCCAGCGTTAGGTGACTTAAATGGGGATTTCGATGTGGATTCAATATATAACTTATTTAAGAATATTCTAAACAAAGCACAGGAACGTAGTATACCATACAAATTGAATAGATCGTATACTAATGACCCAAAGTGGATAACAAAGAATTTGAAGAACCTTATAGGTAAAAAGAGAGCTTGGTACAAAAGGATTAAAAATGGGGAGGTCACTTTAGAACAGGAATTCGTACAACTGGTTAGAAATGTTAAAAAAGAGATAAGGAAAGCAAAAAAGAACTATGAAGTTCGCATAGCAGGGCAAGCAAAGACAAATCCTAAAGGGTTTTTTCAGTTATATCGTACTAAGACTAGGGAAAGGATAGGTCCATTAAAAACTGAGACAGGTCAAATAACAGATAGTGATGAAGAGATGAGTAGTATTTTTAATAAATATTTTGTATCTGTATTTACTAAAGAGGAACTTAACAATATGCCTTCAGCCGAACAAGTCTATGTGGGTGGGGACGAGGACAGGTTGACGAGTTTAGCAGTTACCAGGGAGGATGTTCTTAAACAAATAGTAAAACTCAAACCAAACAAATCCCCAGGGCCGGATGAAGTGTTTGCTAGGGTGCTTAAAGAATGCAAAGAGGAGCTTTGTGACCCACTGTCAACCATATTTAATAAATCAATAGAGTCAGGCAGAGTGCCAGAGTTTTGGAAAGTTGCTAATGTGATACCAGTTTTTAAGAAAGGAGATAGATCACTTGCGTCTAACTATCGACCAATTAGCCTAACGTCTATTGTGGGAAAGTTACTCGAATCTATAATAGCAAATAAAATTCGTCTTCATCTTGAAAAACATAAATTAATAATTGAGTCGCAACATGGTTTTATAAATGGCCGTTCATGTTTAACAAATTTGTTATCTTTTTATTCTAGCATTGTTGAGGCAGTTGATAGTGGTAAGGATTGCGATGTTGTATACCTTGACTTTAGCAAAGCTTTTGATACAGTGCCACATGAAAGACTGATTAAAAAAATAGAGTCTCATGGTATTGGGGGTGCTATATTAAGCTGGATTAGGGCATGGCTATACCAAAGGAAACAGAGAGTTAGTATAAATGGAATCAAGTCAGAGTGGGAAAATGTTGTAAGTGGAGTGCCTCAAGGCTCTGTCCTGGGACCTCTGTTGTTTATAATATATATAAATGATTTAGATTCAGGTTTGAGTAGCAACATTTGCAAATTTGCCGATGATACGAAAATCGGTAGGGAAATTAATTCGGAGGAGGACTCACTATCACTTCAAGTTGATCTAGATAGGGTTTTGAAATGGTCAAAGGATTGGCAGATGCAGTTTAATGCTGATAAATGTAAAGTTCTGAGGTTAGGTAATGATGATAGAGTTACAAGATACGAGCTAGATGGTGTTGTGATTGCGAAGTCGGATTGCGAAAGGGATCTGGGAGTTATGATTAGTAAGAATTTAAAACAAAAGGATCAATGCATAAATGTTCGTAATAAGGCAAATCGGACACTTGGATTTATTAATCGCAGCGTTAGTAACAAGACACCTGGTGTGGTTCTCAAGCTATATCTTGCTCTAGTTAGGCCCCATTTAGATTATGCAGTTCAGTTTTGGTCGCCATATTATAGAATGGATATAAATTCACTTGAACGTGTCCAGCGTAGGATGACTAAGTTAATTCCCCAAATTAGAAATCTTTCATATGAAGAAAGATTAACAAAGCTTAAGTTGCATTCACTGGAAAGGCGAAGAGTTAGGGGTGACATGATAGAGGTTTACAAGTGGATGAATGGACATAACCGGGGGGATATTAATAGGGTATTAAAAGTATCAACACAGGACAGAACACGAAACAATGGATATAAATTGGATAAGTTTAGATTTAGGAAAGACTTGGGTAAATACTGGTTCAGTAACAGGGTTGTTGATTTGTGGAACCAATTGCCGCGTAACATTGTGGAGGTGGGGTCCCTCGATTGTTTCAAGCACGGGTTGGACAAGTATATGAGTGGGATTGGGTGGTTATAGAATAGGAGCTGCCTCGTATGGGCCAATAGGCCTTCTGCAGTTACCTTTGTTCTTATGTTCTTATGTTCTTAGATTCAGGTTTGAGTAGCAACATTGGCAAATTTGCCGATGATACGAAAATCGGTAGGGAAATTAATTCGGAGGAGGACTCACTATCACTTCAAGTTGATCTAGATAGGGATTTGAAATGGTCAAAGGATTGGCAGATGCAGTTTAATGCTGATAAATGTAAAGTTCTGAGGTTAGGTAATGATGATAGAGTTACAAGATACGAGCTAGATGGTGTTGTGATTGCGAAGTCGGATTGCGAAAGGGATCTGGGAGTTATGATTAGTAAGAATTTAAAACAAAAGGATCAATGCATAAATGTTCGTAATAAGGCAAATCGGACACTTGGATTTATTAATCGCAGCGTTAGTAACAAGACACCTGGTGTGGTTCTCAAGCTATATCTTGCTCTAGTTAGGCCCCATTTAGATTATGCAGTTCAGTTTTGGTCGCCATATTATAGAATGGATATAAATTCACTTGAACGTGTCCAGCGTAGGATGACTAAGTTAATTCCCCAAATTAGAAATCTTTCATATGAAGAAAGATTAACAAAGCTTAAGTTGCATTCACTGGAAAGGCGAAGAGTTAGGGGTGACATGATAGAGGTTTACAAGTGGATGAATGGACATAACCGGGGGGATATTAATAGGGTATTAAAAGTATCAACACAGGACAGAACACGAAACAATGGATATAAATTGGATAAGTTTAGATTTAGGAAAGACTTGGGTAAATACTGGTTCAGTAACAGGGTTGTTGATTTGTGGAACCAATTGCCGCGTAACATTGTGGAGGTGGGGTCCCTCGATTGTTTCAAGCACGGGTTGGACAAGTATATGAGTGGGATTGGGTGGTTATAGAATAGGAGCTGCCTCGTATGGGCCAATAGGCCTTCTGCAGTTACCTTTGTTCTTATGTTGTTCTTATTGATACTGAGAAGGATTGGGATAAGCAATTAGGTCTCCTTATGTGTATTTTCAGAAGTCTTCCTTATGAGTCCCTTGGAGTAACTCCTTATGAGATGCTCTACGGTCGTAAGTGAAGTTGTAGTGAAGGACCTGGTGACTCTAGTGGGAGCCCTGAGGACAGAGTTGGACTCTCTGCGGGAGGAGGTGCGTCAGCTTAAAAAACAAAGAGAAGTAACAAAGGAGGAGACCAGCAGTAAAGGGACCTCGTCTTGGAGAGTTGCGAAAGACAGGGGCCTTAAGAAGACTTTGATAAAGCCGCCTTCAAACGCCATAGCAACTTCAAATTCATTTGACGTTTTGGAGGACGAGTGCTGTGGAGAGACTGTGGATCGCGCAAAAGGGAAAGCAACGAAGAGAAAGGAAGCGCAGGCCCCTCAGAAAGTAAAGGAAGTACCTAAGCAAACATTAGTTGTGGGAGATTCCCAGATAAGGTATTTGGATAGAACGTTTTGTGCTAGAGATAGGGGGAACAGGTTAAGGGTTTGCTATCCCGGAGCTGGCATTGGTGATATTATAAACAACATGAATGATATTATGGCTGGTAATGGGAACAATCCCATTATTTGCATTAGCGTGGGAGGAAATGATGTTGGTCGAGTCAGGAGTGAGGAACTGATTCAGAGGTATAAAACAGCCATAGAGTTAGTTAGGAGCAAGGGAGGAATCCCGATCATATGTGGCATTCTTCCAAGAAAGGGAGTGGGAAATGAATGGATATCGAGGGCACTTGGTGTCAATTGCCGGCTGGAAAGATATTGCAAATCAAATGCAATATCTTTCATAGACAACTGGGAACACTTCTATGGAAGAAATGAAATGTATGCTCGTGATGGGGTGCATCTATCGAGAGCTGGGGTTGTTGCTGTTGCGAACTCGCTAGAAGAAGTGGTTAGAGGTGTTTGTTTGGGTTTAAACTGTTAGTAGATAGAGGTATGGGAATTGATTTGGAGGAAGGAGGTAATAAAAGTATGTGTTTGTGGGAGAAAGGAATTGGCAAAACGATCAGGGAAAGAGAAGGTCCGCAAAATAACAATTCACTTAGGGTATATTACACTAACAGTAGAAGTCTAAGAAATAAAATTAACGAATTAAATGCTCTTGTCTGCACAGAAAAAATAGATATTATTGCACTTACCGAAACGTGGATGAATGTAGAAAATAGAGAACTATTAGCTGAATATCAAATATATGGATTTAAACTATTTCACACAGATAGATATATTAGACGAGGAGGTGGAGTAGCCATATATGTTAGGGACAATTTGAAATGTAGTCTGAAAGAGGGAATCAAAACAGAGCCACACACAGAAACTATTTGGATTGAATTAAACGAAAAAGCTAATAATATTATAATAGGAGTAATATATAGGCCGCCAAATTTAGACAGAATGGAAGCAAAGCATCTATGGGATGAAATATCTAGAGCATCTAGATCTAACAGTATTTATGTCATGGGTGACTTTAATTTTAGCGGAATAAACTGGTTGAACAAAACAGGGAATAGTGAAGCAGAAGATTTTCTAGAATTAATTGACGATTGCTTTCTTACGCAACACATTAAGGAACCAACACGGGAAAATAATATTTTAGATTTAGTGTTAACTAACAGGGAAACGCAAATTAATGACATCGAAATAGGGAGTGAGCTAGGGAGCAGTGATCACAAAGAAATCAGATTTAGCATAGAATGGAATAGACCAGTAGGAGAAAATTCTGTTAAAGTGCCAGATTTTCGAAAAGCTGATTTTAATAGCCTAAGAAATTTTTTGGGTCAAATTGATTGGAAAGGCTTGGGTATGGGGTGTGGGCCGGTCTTGGAGCGAGACATGAACCCAGCGTTAGGTGACTTAAATGGGGATTTCGATGTGGATTCAATATATAACTTATTTAAGAATATTCTAAACAAAGCACAGGAACGTAGTATACCATACAAATTGAATAGATCGTATACTAATGACCCAAAGTGGATAACAAAGAATTTGAAGAACCTTATAGGTAAAAAGAGAGCTTGGTACAAAAGGATTAAAAATGGGGAGGTCACTTTAGAACAGGAATTCGTACAACTGGTTAGAAATGTTAAAAAAGAGATAAGGAAAGCAAAAAAGAACTATGAAGTTCGCATAGCAGGGCAAGCAAAGACAAATCCTAAAGGGTTTTTTCAGTTATATCGTACTAAGACTAGGGAAAGGATAGGTCCATTAAAAACTGAGACAGGTCAAATAACAGATAGTGATGAAGAGATGAGTAGTATTTTTAATAAATATTTTGTATCTGTATTTACTAAAGAGGAACTTAACAATATGCCTTCAGCCGAACAAGTCTATGTGGGTGGGGACGAGGACAGGTTGACGAGTTTAGCAGTTACCAGGGAGGATGTTCTTAAACAAATAGTAAAACTCAAACCAAACAAATCCCCAGGGCCGGATGAAGTGTTTGCTAGGGTGCTTAAAGAATGCAAAGAGGAGCTTTGTGACCCACTGTCAACCATATTTAATAAATCAATAGAGTCAGGCAGAGTGCCAGAGTTTTGGAAAGTTGCTAATGTGATACCAGTTTTTAAGAAAGGAGATAGATCACTTGCGTCTAACTATCGACCAATTAGCCTAACGTCTATTGTGGGAAAGTTACTCGAATCTATAATAGCAAATAAAATTCGTCTTCATCTTGAAAAACATAAATTAATAATTGAGTCGCAACATGGTTTTATAAATGGCCGTTCATGTTTAACAAATTTGTTATCTTTTTATTCTAGCATTGTTGAGGCAGTTGATAGTGGTAAGGATTGCGATGTTGTATACCTTGACTTTAGCAAAGCTTTTGATACAGTGCCACATGAAAGACTGATTAAAAAAATAGAGTCTCATGGTATTGGGGGTGCTATATTAAGCTGGATTAGGGCATGGCTATACCAAAGGAAACAGAGAGTTAGTATAAATGGAATCAAGTCAGAGTGGGAAAATGTTGTAAGTGGAGTGCCTCAAGGCTCTGTCCTGGGACCTCTGTTGTTTATAATATATATAAATGATTTAGATTCAGGTTTGAGTAGCAACATTTGCAAATTTGCCGATGATACGAAAATCGGTAGGGAAATTAATTCGGAGGAGGACTCACTATCACTTCAAGTTGATCTAGATAGGGTTTTGAAATGGTCAAAGGATTGGCAGATGCAGTTTAATGCTGATAAATGTAAAGTTCTGAGGTTAGGTAATGATGATAGAGTTACAAGATACGAGCTAGATGGTGTTGTGATTGCGAAGTCGGATTGCGAAAGGGATCTGGGAGTTATGATTAGTAAGAATTTAAAACAAAAGGATCAATGCATAAATGTTCGTAATAAGGCAAATCGGACACTTGGATTTATTAATCGCAGCGTTAGTAACAAGACACCTGGTGTGGTTCTCAAGCTATATCTTGCTCTAGTTAGGCCCCATTTAGATTATGCAGTTCAGTTTTGGTCGCCATATTATAGAATGGATATAAATTCACTTGAACGTGTCCAGCGTAGGATGACTAAGTTAATTCCCCAAATTAGAAATCTTTCATATGAAGAAAGATTAACAAAGCTTAAGTTGCATTCACTGGAAAGGCGAAGAGTTAGGGGTGACATGATAGAGGTTTACAAGTGGATGAATGGACATAACCGGGGGGATATTAATAGGGTATTAAAAGTATCAACACAGGACAGAACACGAAACAATGGATATAAATTGGATAAGTTTAGATTTAGGAAAGACTTGGGTAAATACTGGTTCAGTAACAGGGTTGTTGATTTGTGGAACCAATTGCCGCGTAACATTGTGGAGGTGGGGTCCCTTGATTGTTTCAAGCACGGGTTGGACAAGTATATGAGTGGGATTGGGTGGTTATAGAATAGGAGCTGCCTCGTATGGGCCAATAGGCCTTCTGCAGTTACCTTTGTTCTTATGTTCTTATGTTCTTAGATTCAGGTTTGAGTAGCAACATTGGCAAATTTGCCGATGATACGAAAATCGGTAGGGAAATTAATTCGGAGGAGGACTCACTATCACTTCAAGTTGATCTAGATAGGGTTTTGAAATGGTCAAAGGATTGGCAGATGCAGTTTAATGCTGATAAATGTAAAGTTCTGAGGTTAGGTAATGATGATAGAGTTACAAGATACGAGCTAGATGGTGTTGTGATTGCGAAGTCGGATTGCGAAAGGGATCTGGGAGTTATGATTAGTAAGAATTTAAAACAAAAGGATCAATGCATAAATGTTCGTAATAAGGCAAATCGGACACTTGGATTTATTAATCGCAGCGTTAGTAACAAGACACCTGGTGTGGTTCTCAAGCTATATCTTGCTCTAGTTAGGCCCCATTTAGATTATGCAGTTCAGTTTTGGTCGCCATATTATAGAATGGATATAAATTCACTTGAACGTGTCCAGCGTAGGATGACTAAGTTAATTCCCCAAATTAGAAATCTTTCATATGAAGAAAGATTAACAAAGCTTAAGTTGCATTCACTGGAAAGGCGAAGAGTTAGGGGTGACATGATAGAGGTTTACAAGTGGATGAATGGACATAACCGGGGGGATATTAATAGGGTATTAAAAGTATCAACACAGGACAGAACACGAAACAATGGATATAAATTGGATAAGTTTAGATTTAGGAAAGACTTGGGTAAATACTGGTTCAGTAACAGGGTTGTTGATTTGTGGAACCAATTGCCGCGTAACATTGTGGAGGTGGGGTCCCTCGATTGTTTCAAGCACGGGTTGGACAAGTATATGAGTGGGATTGGGTGGTTATAGAATAGGAGCTGCCTCGTATGGGCCAATAGGCCTTCTGCAGTTACCTTTGTTCTTATGTTCTTATGTTCTTAATGTAAAGTTCTGAGGTTAGGTAATGATGATAGAGTTACAAGATACGAGCTAGATGGTGTTGTGATTGCGAAGTCGGATTGCGAAAGGGATCTGGGAGTTATGATTAGTAAGAATTTAAAACAAAAGGATCAATGCATAAATGTTCGTAATAAGGCAAATCGGACACTTGGATTTATTAATCGCAGCGTTAGTAACAAGACACCTGGTGTGGTTCTCAAGCTATATCTTGCTCTAGTTAGGCCCCATTTAGATTATGCAGTTCAGTTTTGGTCGCCATATTATAGAATGGATATAAATTCACTTGAACGTGTCCAGCGTAGGATGACTAAGTTAATTCCCCAAATTAGAAATCTTTCATATGAAGAAAGATTAACAAAGCTTAAGTTGCATTCACTGGAAAGGCGAAGAGTTAGGGGTGACATGATAGAGGTTTACAAGTGGATGAATGGACATAACCGGGGGGATATTAATAGGGTATTAAAAGTATCAACACAGGACAGAACACGAAACAATGGATATAAATTGGATAAGTTTAGATTTAGGAAAGACTTGGGTAAATACTGGTTCAGTAACAGGGTTGTTGATTTGTGGAACCAATTGCCGCGTAACATTGTGGAGGTGGGGTCCCTCGATTGTTTCAAGCACGGGTTGGACAAGTATATGAGTGGGATTGGGTGGTTATAGAATAGGAGCTGCCTCGTATGGGCCAATAGGCCTTCTGCAGTTACCTTTGTTCTTATGTTGTTCTTATTGATACTGAGAAGGATTGGGATAAGCAATTAGGTCTCCTTATGTGTATTTTCAGAAGTCTTCCTTATGAGTCCCTTGGAGTAACTCCTTATGAGATGCTCTACGGTCGTAAGTGAAGTTGTAGTGAAGGACCTGGTGACTCTAGTGGGAGCCCTGAGGACAGAGTTGGACTCTCTGCGGGAGGAGGTGCGTCAGCTTAAAAAACAAAGAGAAGTAACAAAGGAGGAGACCAGCAGTAAAGGGACCTCGTCTTGGAGAGTTGCGAAAGACAGGGGCCTTAAGAAGACTTTGATAAAGCCGCCTTCAAACGCCATAGCAACTTCAAATTCATTTGACGTTTTGGAGGACGAGTGCTGTGGAGAGACTGTGGATCGCGCAAAAGGGAAAGCAACGAAGAGAAAGGAAGCGCAGGCCCCTCAGAAAGTAAAGGAAGTACCTAAGCAAACATTAGTTGTGGGAGATTCCCAGATAAGGTATTTGGATAGAACGTTTTGTGCTAGAGATAGGGGGAACAGGTTAAGGGTTTGCTATCCCGGAGCTGGCATTGGTGATATTATAAACAACATGAATGATATTATGGCTGGTAATGGGAACAATCCCATTATTTGCATTAGCGTGGGAGGAAATGATGTTGGTCGAGTCAGGAGTGAGGAACTGATTCAGAGGTATAAAACAGCCATAGAGTTAGTTAGGAGCAAGGGAGGAATCCCGATCATATGTGGCATTCTTCCAAGAAAGGGAGTGGGAAATGAATGGATATCGAGGGCACTTGGTGTCAATTGCCGGCTGGAAAGATATTGCAAATCAAATGCAATATCTTTCATAGACAACTGGGAACACTTCTATGGAAGAAATGAAATGTATGCTCGTGATGGGGTGCATCTATCGAGAGCTGGGGTTGTTGCTGTTGCGAACTCGCTAGAAGAAGTGGTTAGAGGTGTTTGTTTGGGTTTAAACTGTTAGTAGATAGAGGTATGGGAATTGATTTGGAGGAAGGAGGTAATAAAAGTATGTGTTTGTGGGAGAAAGGAATTGGCAAAACGATCAGGGAAAGAGAAGGTCCGCAAAATAACAATTCACTTAGGGTATATTACACTAACAGTAGAAGTCTAAGAAATAAAATTAACGAATTAAATGCTCTTGTCTGCACAGAAAAAATAGATATTATTGCACTTACCGAAACGTGGATGAATGTAGAAAATAGAGAACTATTAGCTGAATATCAAATATATGGATTTAAACTATTTCACACAGATAGATATATTAGACGAGGAGGTGGAGTAGCCATATATGTTAGGGACAATTTGAAATGTAGTCTCAAAGAGGGAATCAAAACAGAGCCACACACAGAAACTATTTGGATTGAATTAAACGAAAAAGCTAATAATATTATAATAGGAGTAATATATAGGCCACCAAATTTAGACAGAATGGAAGCAAAGCATCTATGGGATGAAATATCTAGAGCATCTAGATCTAACAGTATTTATGTCATGGGTGACTTTAATTTTAGCGGAATAAACTGGTTGAACAAAACAGGGAATAGTGAAGCAGAAGATTTTCTAGAATTAATTGACGATTGCTTTCTTACGCAACACATTAAGGAACCAACACGGGAAAATAATATTTTAGATTTAGTGTTAACTAACAGGGAAACGCAAATTAATGACATCGAAATAGGGAGTGAGCTAGGGAGCAGTGATCACAAAGAAATCAGATTTAGCATAGAATGGAATAGACCAGTAGGAGAAAATTCTGTTAAAGTGCCAGATTTTCGAAAAGCTGATTTTAATAGCCTAAGAAATTTTTTGGGTCAAATTGATTGGAAAGGCTTGGGTATGGGGTGTGGGCCGGTCTTGGAGCGAGACATGAACCCAGCGATAGGTGACTTAAATGGGGATTTCGATGTGGATTCAATATATAACTTATTTAAGAATATTCTAAACAAAGCACAGGAACGTAGTATACCATACAAATTGAATAGATCGTATACTAATGACCCAAAGTGGATAACAAAGAATTTGAAGAACCTTATAGGTAAAAAGAGAGCTTGGTACAAAAGGATTAAAAATGGGGAGGTCACTTTAGAACAGGAATTCGTACAACTGGTTAGAAATGTTAAAAAAGAGATAAGGAAAGCAAAAAGAAACTATGAAGTTCGCATAGCAGGGCAAGCAAAGACAAATCCTAAAGGGTTTTTTTCAGTTATATCGTACTAAGACTAGGGAAAGGATAGGTCCATTAAAAACTGAGACAGGTCAAATAACAGATAGTGATGAAGAGATGAGTAGTATTTTTAATAAATATTTTGTATCTGTATTTACTAAAGAGGAACTTAACAATATGCCTTCAGCCGAACAAGTCTATGTGGGTGGGGACGAGGACAGGTTGACGAGTTTAGCAGTTACCAGGGAGGATGTTCTTAAACAAATAGTAAAACTCAAACCAAACAAATCCCCAGGGCCGGATGAAGTGTTTGCTAGGGTGCTTAAAGAATGCAAAGAGGAGCTTTGTGACCCACTGTCAACCATATTTAATAAATCAATAGAGTCAGGCAGAGTGCCAGAGTTTTGGAAAGTTGCTAATGTGATACCAGTTTTTAAGAAAGGAGATAGATCACTTGCGTCTAACTATCGACCAATTAGCCTAACGTCTATTGTGGGAAAGTTACTCGAATCTATAATAGCAAATAAAATTCGTCTTCATCTTGAAAAACATAAATTAATAATTGAGTCGCAACATGGTTTTATAAATGGCCGTTCATGTTTAACAAATTTGTTATCTTTTTATTCTAGCATTGTTGAGGCAGTTGATAGTGGTAAGGATTGCGATGTTGTATACCTTGACTTTAGCAAAGCTTTTGATACAGTGCCACATGAAAGACTGATTAAAAAGATAGAGTCTCATGGTATTGGGGGTGCTATATTAAGCTGGATTAGGGCATGGCTATACCAAAGGAAACAGAGAGTTAGTATAAATGGAATCAAGTCAGAGTGGGAAAATGTTGTAAGTGGAGTGCCTCAAGGCTCTGTCCTGGGACCTCTGTTGTTTATAATATATATAAATGATTTAGATTCAGGTTTGAGTAGCAACATTTGCAAATTTGCCGATGATACGAAAATCGGTAGGGAAATTAATTCGGAGGAGGACTCACTATCACTTCAAGTTGATCTAGATAGGGTTTTGAAATGGTCAAAGGATTGGCAGATGCAGTTTAATGCTGATAAATGTAAAGTTCTGAGGTTAGGTAATGATGATAGAGTTACAAGATACGAGCTAGATGGTGTTGTGATTGCGAAGTCGGATTGCGAAAGGGATCTGGGAGTTATGATTAGTAAGAATTTAAAACAAAAGGATCAATGCATAAATGTTCGTAATAAGGCAAATCGGACACTTGGATTTATTAATCGCAGCGTTAGTAACAAGACACCTGGTGTGGTTCTCAAGCTATATCTTGCTCTAGTTAGGCCCCATTTAGATTATGCAGTTCAGTTTTGGTCGCCATATTATAGAATGGATATAAATTCACTTGAACGTGTCCAGCGTAGGATGACTAAGTTAATTCCCCAAATTAGAAATCTTTCATATGAAGAAAGATTAACAAAGCTTAAGTTGCATTCACTGGAAAGGCGAAGAGTTAGGGGTGACATGATAGAGGTTTACAAGTGGATGAATGGACATAACCGGGGGGATATTAATAGGGTATTAAAAGTATCAACACAGGACAGAACACGAAACAATGGTATAAATTGGATAAGTTTAGATTTAGGAAAGACTTGGGTAAATACTGGTTCAGTAACAGGGTTGTTGATTTGTGGAACCAATTGCCGCGTAACATTGTGGAGGTGGTGTCCCTCGATTATTTCAAGCACGGGTTCGACAAGTATATGAGTGGGATTGGGTGGTTATAGAATAGGAGCTGCCTCGTATGGGCCAATAGGCCTTCTGCAGTTACCTTTGTTCTTATGTTCTTATGTTCTTAAGTGTCGTGATCCTCTTAAAGCTTTTAAATATTCCTTGACGTCAACCACTTTCAGTGATTCCCTTAATGTGCCTCAGTTTCTTAAAAACTTGAGACATAAACTTG
>NC_091170.1:77500-104527 GCF_040958095.1 Procambarus clarkii | reverse complement strand
TCATTTCCTGCTCTTTAGAGTGATGAATTGTCTAGTGAGAATTTATGGTAATATTCTGAACGTACAAGGAATCCAATGCTGAAGAGGTGGTCAGACGTGATTTTGTTATCAGGCAACTTAATTCCCCTTTCTTGTAATTATTTGGCTGTTGTCCCTAGACCATGATCATATTGGTCGGATGGGATTTTGTCTACTACAATGGCTTGTACAGGTCGCACATAACCGCCTAAATATACTTATGGTTGGACCACTTTCAGGCGTGGGGTCCTGTGTTGGTCAGGAACCCTGTTATATTTAGTTTTTCCTGTGCAAAAGGTTTCAATTTTAAGTTATCTGCCACTTCCTGGGTGACAAATGTTTTTTGGGACCGTTGGTCAAAAAATCCTTGGGTGTTGACCTCAGCCATACTGTTTTTTTTATTGTAAGGTGAGCAGTTGGCAAAGTCACATTTTTCTTAGACTTTGTCGACACGGGTGATGGAAGCCTCTTCCTCCACCTTGGCTTTGGGAACTTTAATTTTATGTCTCCACACAGTACTGAGTAGTTTTGCCCTTTATCGCATCTGTTGCAGGTTTGCAGTTGGGTTGTACATGTATCGGTGTTAAACAACCTGAGGTACTTAGTGCATTTATGCAATTCCTTGAGTCGCTTTACAAGTGTAGTACGGTCAAGGTAATTAGTGCAGTGGTATATGGAATGTTCTTCATTACAGAATAAACATGTAATCCAGCCTACAGCACATTTGGGAGTCAACACCTTGGGTGAAACAGTAACTGTAGACTGTAGCTAGTAGATTATGCCAATAATATACTCGCTCCAATCTCATGAGCTTAATGAGAGAGAAGAACATTTCTCAGTAGCACTAATGACTAAACTCAAATCATTTCCGTAAATACAGTTAACATTCCTTCTAACCTATTGGATTAGGTTTAGATGAGGTGTAGTCCAATCATATAAGCGACCAAGAAGTGTGTAATCATCAGTACAATTTTCACAGTGATTCAGTTAACTTCACTACATACACTTGGGAGTTACCACACACTTTCTACCTCAAAATGTAGTACTCGGCATATTCAGTTCTAACCGACCCCAAGATGCTTTGGCTTTGACACAGAGTTCGATGCAGTCTGAGTTTACTGTCTGTTCTGTATCGAAGTTGAAGCGTCTTGGGGTCGGTTAGAACTGAATATGTCGAGTGCTACATTCTTGAGGTAGAAAGTGTGTGGTAACTCCCAAGCGTATGAACTGAAGTTCACTGAATCACTGTGGAAATTATTCTCATGATTATTCGCTTCTCGATCGCTTATATGTTTAGACCACACCTCCCCTCATCATCCTCCAATAGGTTGGAAGGAATGTTAACTGTAATTAGAGAAAAGGTTTGAGTTTAGTCATTAGTGCTACTGAGAGTTGTGCTACTCTCTCATTAGGCTAATGAGTTTAGAGCTAGTATATGAGTGACCTAATCTACTCGCTACAAGACTCTGAGGGACCACAATGCATATGTGCCCACACTGCCAAATTTCCCTTGTGGAGAGGAGTTAGATGTTTTATGTTTAGTTACAGTACTGGGTATACTCTGTGGTTTATTATTGGTGATTAACGAGGGTTTGGTTGTTGGTTTACTATCTGTATTTGCTCGCTGTCATTCTACAACAGAGCGTAAACCTTTTGTAATCTCTTGAACTGTCAGAGAATATATGCTATACAGGGAACTCAACCTATCCATAGTCTCACTGGGTTATTTGCATCATACGTTAACTTTAGTTAACCACTCAGCACTATTTATATCAACCTTAATTTTAAGGCTGAGTGCTTTTTGTAATGATTCAAGCTACAATCTGAAGGCTTGGAGTTAGTCAGTGGTTTCATTAGTTGGGGGCAAGTCAAAAATTTTTAAACTAAATGTGTGACAGCTCGCTCTGTGTTATCATAATTATCTTTAAGGAGCTAAACTGCATGATCATAGCTGTCACTATTTAGGGTTAAATTTGTTACCACCTTTTCAGTTTCACCTTTAAGTTGACTGCGTAGGTATGTGAATTTGGTAGTTTTAAGAATTTTGGGTTTAGAATCCACAGCATCAACAAATTAATTCCAGATGTTTTCCCAATTTTCATCCTCAGTTCCAAAGAATGTGGGTAAACTGACTGAAGGTCGTTTAACTTCTGGACGAGTAGTATTAGTTGCAGCTTTTTTTTGTGGCTTTACTCTGGGTAATTAATTTGACAAAAGGCTTTAACCTGGCTTGAGTGTCATCCTCATAATTTGCCAGATCATCCATAATACCATATAATACACCAGTACTTGCATTGGTGTTGGCAAATTCAGCCAAATACTTTCTGTTTGGCGTTTGACTTGCTCTACTTGTTACAACTTGCAAGTAGGTTTCTAGTTTAATATGTTCAACTGGAGTTTGTTGTGACAGATCATGGCATTTATTAATCTGCCTTGTTAAGTGACCCTTAAGTCGTTTTGGGTCCTTTTCAGTTTTGTTTCTAGATCAGCTATGTTGACTGCTTGGTTGGAATTTATAGGGCCTATTATATTGTTACTAATGTAAGTAGGGTACTTGCTTATAATCTTGAGCAATTACTAATGATAGTAGCCAAGGGTCAGTTTTATATCACCAGGCTAAAATACTACCTCCGAGGTTATTGTACATTAACCCGTAGGCTGCTCAGCCTTAGGGGTCAAGAAGCGAAAAATAAACAAATTATGTAAAAATTACTTATAAATGTTAAACAAATCTCTAACTTATTATCTTCAGTGTCGTGAAAGTTTCATTAAAATATTTTCAGAAATTTATTTTAGACGAATTTTTTAAACCGAAGAACGTTTTGTTGATAAGGGGAACAGCTCCTAATAACAGGAACTGAAGAATAATGCAGTAATAAAGAGATACAAGCACCTGTCCGACGTACAAATAAGAAGAAAAATAGTTAGAAGTTTCCATAAGGAGGATATGCAGCTGGTGCCATTATATCATTGCTACGTAATACTTAACAACACACATAGTAAGGAGTAAGTATGTTATTTTGCTCTATTTTGTTATACATCATATAAATACATTGCCCAATGTTAATATCTGTTACTTGCACCAATGTCCCCAAATATATTTTTTTAGGGAAATTTCTTTTTTCTTTTTTTTTTCTCCTTTGTTTATTATCAAATTTTGGTGTAACCTCTACATCCTGGAGAGTGTGTAATTGTCCCTACCTGGTTGATACCTGGTTGATGGGGTTCTGGGAGTTCTTCTACTCCCCAAGCCCGGCCCAAGGCCAGGCTCGACTTGTGAGAGTTTGGTCCACCAGGCTGTTGCTTGGAGCGGCCCGCAGGCCCACATACCCACCACAGCCCGGTTGGTCCGGCACTCCTTGGAGGAATAAATCTAGTTTCCTCTTGAAAATGTCCACGGTTGTTCCGGCAATATTTCTTATGCTTGCTGGGAGAACGTTGAACAACCGCGGACCTCTGATGTTTATACAGTGTTCTCTGATTGTGCCTATGGCACCTCTGCTCTTCATTGGTTCTATTCTACATTTTCTTCCATGTCGTTCACTCCAGTACGTTGTTTTTTACTGTGTAGATTTGGTACTTGGCCCTCCAGTATCTTCCAGGTGAATATTATTTGATATCTCTCTCGTCTTCTTTCTAGTGAGTACATTTGGAGGGCTTTGAGACGATCCCAATAATTTAGGTGCTTTATTGCATCTATGCGTGCCGTATATGTTCTCTGTATTCCCTCTATTTCAGCAATCTCTCCTGCTCTGAAGGGGGAAGTGAGTACTGAGCAGTACTCAAGACGGGACAACACAAGTGACTTGAAGAGTACAACCATTGTGATGGGATCCCTGGATTTGAAAGTTCTCGTAATCCATCCTATCATTTTTCTGGCTGTCGCAATATTTGCTTGGTTATGCTCCTTAAACGTTAGGTCGTCAGACATTATTATTCCCAAATCCTTTACATGCTGTTTTCCTACTATGGGTACATTTGATTGTGTTTTGTACTCTGTATTATGTTTAAAGTCCTCATTTTTACCGTACCTGAGTACCTGGAATTTATCACTGTTAAACATCATGTTATTTTCTGATGCCCAGTCGAAAACTTTGTTAATATCAGCTTGAAGTTTTTCAATGTCCTCAGCCGAGGTAATTTTCATACTGATTTTTGTGTCATCTGCAAAGGATGATACGAAGCTGTGACTTGTATTTTTGTCTATATCTGATATGAGAATAAGGAAAAGCAGCGGTGCAAGGACTGTACCCTGAGGTACAGAGCTTTTCACTGCACTTGGACTAGATTTTATATGGTTGACAGTTACTCGCTGAGTCCTGTTTGACAGAAAACTGAGTATCCAGCGTCCTACTTTACCGGTTATTCCCATTGACTTCATTTTGTGTGCTATCACGCCATGGTCACATTTATCGAAAGCCTTTGCGAAGTCCGTGTATATCACATCAGCATTCTGTTTCTCTTCTAATGCCTCAGTGACTTTGTCGTAGTGCTCAAGTAGCTGTGAGAGGCACGATCTTCCCGCTCGAAATCCATGTTGGCCTGGGTTGTGAAGGTCATTGGTCTCCATGAAATTGGTGACCTGACTCCTAATCACTCTCTCAAATACTTTTATGATGTGCGATGTTAGTGCAACTGGTCTATAATTTTTTGCCAGTGCTTTGCTCCCTCCCTTGTGTAGAGGGGCTATGTCTGCTACTTTAAGTGCATCTGGTATCTCCCCCGTGTCCAGGCTCTTCCTCCACACTATACTGAGTACCTGTGCTACCGGCACTTTGCATTTCTTTATAAATATTGAATTCCATGAGTCTGGACCTGGGGCCGAGTGCATGGGCATGTTTTCAATTTCTTTTTCAAAATTTAGTGCGCTCGTGTTTATATCAGTTATATTTACAGGGGTATGAATATCCCGCATAAAGAAATTGTCTGGATCTTCCACCTTCATGTTGTTTATTGGAGTGCTAAACATGTCCTCATACTGCTTTTTTAGGATTTCACTAATTTCTTTGTCATCCTCCGTGTATGAACCTTCATTTGTACGAATAGGTCCAATACTGGCAGTGGTTTTTGCTTTTGATTTCGCATATGAGAAGAAATATTTTGGATTTTTCTTTATTTCCTGAATTGCTTTCTGTTCTAACTGCCTTTCTTCAGTTTCATATGAGTGTTTCAATTTCCGCTCGATTTCTTCAATCTCCCTATTTAAATTATTCCTTCTTTGATGGGAAATTCGTGTCTGCATAAGCAGTTCTGTTATTTTTTTCCTGCGTTTATAGTGTCGTCTGCGCTCTCTTTCTACGTTAGATCTCTTTCTGGCTTTCCTCAAAGGAACATGTTTCAGACAGACTTGATACGCTTCTGAAGTCAGTTTTTCTATTCCTTCTGTAGGACTTGTATTATTTAGAACAGTTCCCCATGGAATGTTTGTAAGTTCCCTGTTTATTATCTCCCAGTCTATCCTTTTATTATTAAAATAATACCTATGTGAAGATAAAATTAAATTGGTCAACAAATAAATCAGTTACAACTTGCAGAACTTTGATTTTTTTGGGCTCACTTTTTCACAGATTTCAAGCTCAGTTTTCTTTGCCTCTTTTGGTGGTTTCGATGATTAGGGACAAGATCAGGACTTTTCACTTACATAAAGTAGACCCCTAAATATATCCCCTATATAATTTTAATTATTATAATTACCTTTATATTTGTTTTTTTTTGGTTATTTTTTCTTGACATTATTTCAACACATATTGACCGACAACTTTCACATATTTGAGTATGAATATTAAACAATGCTTATTAAAACATACAAGAAAATTAATGAATACTACATTATTCATTGTCGATAACTTCAACTTCAATTATGACTATAAATAGAGTTTCAACTGTAATAAGCATAAAAATATCGAGTTTCTGATCTATTCGAACCATATTTACATATAAAGTGCACAGTTGTCTGTTCAACAATCTCATTTGAATTGATTTTTCATAAACCTAAACTTCATCTAAACACATATTGACCTATAACTTTCACACACTCGAGTACAAATCCCAAGAAATGTTTACTAAAACATACAAGAAAATTCTTTAATTAGAACTACCATATTAATTTTCAATAACTTCAACTTCAATTATCTCTAAAACCGGATTTCAAATATGAGACCTGGTAAAAAATTAAGCTTCTGTCCGATTCCCACCATATTTACACACTATGTGCAAAGTTCTTAATTCTAAGGCATCCATATACCTTAGCATTATTCGAATTATTCATTTTCAATAACTTCAACTTCAATTATCTCTAAAACAGGAATTTTAAATTTGAGACCTGATAAAAAATTCAGCTTCTGACCGATTCTCACCATATTTACATTACTTCCCCCCCCCCCAAAAAAAAATATATAGGTATACGTTAGGGATAACTGTATAACAGACACTGTGCTCCTTAACTGTCTAATAGTAGGTTCGACATATATATGTATGAGATTGGGTGGACATAAATAGGAGCTGCCTCATATGGGCCAAAAGGCCTTCTGTAATTACCTTCATTCTTATGTTCTTCTAACAAACATATATATTGTGGTAACTATTGCCCATATAAAAGTAATAAGGCCCTAATATGTTCCTCATTCATCAATACAACCTTATGAGACAAAGATAATAGAATCTGAAATCTGTAAATATATCTGCCCCAAAAAATTAGTCACAAATTCTGCCACCTATTATTTTGTTATATATGTTATATAACATTATTAATATTACACTTTCGCCCGGGCATGACGCAGCATTGCGTCATCCGTTTACTGTCGGTAATGCCGGGGATGACGCAGCATTGCGTCATCCGCTTTAAAAATTCGCCAAAAATCAGGTTTTTATCCGATTTTTTGGGACTGGGTTTAAAATGCGCGCCGATGTCTTCCCATTTTCTTTGTTGTGCCTAGTGGCCGCAGGCGGCGCGGCACACGCCGTCGGCCCATTGTTTTTGCTCCACTGTTGTGACCGGTGTCACCTCCCCTCGCGTCTCAAACGTGTGAACATTTCAGTTATTTTCCGTGGCTATATTTCTTACTGCGGCTTTAAAAACTATCTATGCTTACTCCACGATGGATAGTGATCATGAACAAGGCCCTTCCAGGAAGAAAATTGCGAAAGAAAGGCGTGAAAAGCAGAAGCTGAGTAGTGTACAGGAGAAGTACAAGCATGTGAGACTAACTCCCTCTAAGTTTCAGGCTGTATTTGACGATTTGTCTGGGTCATCTAGTGATGAAACTGATGTCGGTATTGATACTGATGCAAGTAGTGAACATTTAGAAACAGAGACGGCCGATGAGGATTTTGATAGTGATGAAAGTGAGGAGTCTGACGTCGAGACCGCCACTCGTGCACGGCGCGGTACTGGAGCTCGTCCCAGAGCCAGACGTACCAGACGTACCACACGTACCCCAGCACCAACAGATTCTGATGATGGATGGTGTAGTGACAATACTGAACCCTTTGTGGACAATTTTACAGGTACACCAGGCTTGACTGTTCCTGTACCTTCCACTGTTCTTGGTTTCATTCAACTCTTTCTGACTCAAAAATTGCTGAAATATGTTGCCTATGAAACAAATTTATATGCTTCCCAAAGTAAGGCAGGTACTGGGCAAAGGACAGAGCACAGATGGCAACCAGTGACAGTGAAAGAAATTGCTAGATATTTGGGACTGACGATCTTGATAGGTATTTTCCCGTTGCCAAGACTTAGAATGTATTGGCAAACAGGCAGATTCTGGCACATACCATGTTTCAACACCTTCATCACTGGTAAGCGATTTGAAATGATTGCTAAATATTTCCATGTTTATAACAATAAGTCCATACCACCAGGCCAAGGAGTTGACAAACTTATCAAAGTTCGCTCACTCATGCAATATCTCCTGAATAGATTCAAGAGAATATACATTCCCAATAAAAAATTGAGTTTGGATGAAGGGACAATGCCATGGCGTGGCCGTCTATCTTTCAAGACCTATAATCCCAATAAACCAGATAAATACGGAATAAGGCTCTACATGCTAGCTGAAGCCACCAGTGGCTACATTTATGATTTTAAATCTATTCAGGAGTTGGGAAAGACGATTGACACAGTTATGGCCTTGATTGAACCACTGAAGGATAAAGGTTACCATTTATATATGGACAATTATTACAATTCGGTCAGATTGAGTGAGGCACTGCTTCAAGTAGGGGTATACACCTGTGGTACCCTCAGACTGCAGCGTGGTGCACCTAAATCTCTTCAGATGCAAGCAAAGGGTAAAGTGCCAGTAGATAAAACTTTATTCAAACGCAAGGACAATACTTTCATAATTTTGTGGAAAGATAAACGAATTGTTTCACTCATAACAAATTGCCACAATGCAGAAACACAACGGGTTCAACGTAGAAAACGAGTACGGAATCGTGATGGAACAACCTCAGTGCAGCAGGTAACTGTCAACAAGCCGAATGCAATCTGTGACTACAATACAAACATGAAAGGTGTTGATCACTTTGACCAAATGATCAAATATTATCACTTCACAAGGAAAACACACAAATGGACGAAAAAAATGACCTTTTATTTCGTGCAAATGGCTATCTACAATGCTTTTGTGATGTGCAACTACTATACAACAGATAGAAGGAAACTGACATTACTCCATTTCCATGAACAAGTCATTGCTGCACTATTGTTCTATAAGTCAAGTAACTGGCCTGAGGAAGATGATGACATCCCACATGCTGCTGATGTCAATGCCACTGGAGCCAATGTTGCAACACCAGGACCATCAACACCCAGACCTCCAACAGCAGGACCTTCAGGTGTGAGGCGCCCACTATTCACTTCACCTGTACCTGCAGACTTACCTTCATCGTCTGAGTCAGAAGACGAGGCTGTGATTATCACTAGTGGTGCTTCTGCTGCAACAAGACCCCGTATTGTGGATAATCCATACCGCCTCAAAAGAAACTTGTCCCATACCCAAGTAAAGATACAGAAGCGTCTGAGGTGTCGTGTGTGCAAATTGTCGGGTAAAAGGAAGGACACACACTATAAGTGCAAGACGTGTGATGTGGCATTGTGTCCTGCACCATGCTACAGTTACTGCACCATGCAGTAATGCTTGCCCACCATCCACTCCACCTATACAAAACATGGGTTGACCCTGCAAGAAACGTTTTCCAGGAGCAGGTGGAGTGGATAAAACAAATGTTCAACCCATGTCATGTTCAACACACAACACTGAGGTGGTAAGTACAAAAATTTTATTATTTTTTTTTTACTTTCCCGTATTGTACAGGCAATGTTGTTCTTCAATTGGCCCTTATATGCACTATCCATCTAAAGAATTCTATTAGGAACATTTTCATACCTAAATGAGCGCTGTAAACGAAAATTGAGATTATCACCAGGAAATAATACTAAACATTTGTGGGCGGGAATTGGGAGTGTAGCTGGAAGGCGTCTGAGCGCTCACTCATGGCTAACACATGGCTCGTCTTCAACTCGTCGGCGGTTGGAGCGTGACCAGGTTTTTTATTTTATATGCTAATGTTTCTCTAGAGAATTCTATTGTGAACCATTCAGACCAAAATGAAAGACCTAGAACGAAAATTGAGGTGACCAGAGTGAAAATAGCGAAAACATTTTATCGCGTTTGCGTGCTCCTGGGTAACTCGTTCGCACTTTCTCTGTTTGCTGCGGGTAATTAGCCGGGCTTTTGGAGTTTATATGCATTTAGTGCTGTAGAGAATTCTATTTCGAACACAATGATACCAAATTTAATCTTGTAGAACGAGAATTGAGGTGACAAAGTTGAAGAGAGTATACACTTTTCGGAATTAACGCGCGCTCCTGTGAAACGCTGGGATCCAAATCGTATC
The DNA here is from genome assembly GCF_040958095.1 of Procambarus clarkii. NCBI lineage: Eukaryota > Metazoa > Arthropoda > Malacostraca > Decapoda > Cambaridae > Procambarus > Procambarus clarkii. Next base: position 94,606 of record NC_091170.1, on the reverse strand, counting down.
GTTGAGGGGGTGGCGCGCGGGGAGCGCGATTTAACATGTTGACCAATTTCGTTACAACTTCACATGCTTAGTGACAGATATGCGTTCTCCAAGATGTAGAAGTCACAACAAAATCCGAATAGAAACAAAGGAGAGAGAAAAAAAAGTGGTTGTCAGTTTTTTGTACAAAGGGACATAAGAATATTGCCATTGCGCAATGTATTTAAATGATATATAATAAAATATGGCATAATAACATACTAACTCATAATGTGTAAAATCTGGCCCTCCAGGTGGCACCAGCTGCATATCCACTTTGTATACCCTCCTTACTACTACTTGTCTTCTTTGTGTGTCGAACAGGTGATTGCATCTCTTTATCCCTGATTGCCAGTAAATAGGTGTGTCCCTGTAGGAGTACTGCAAGTTAGCCTTTCTTTATCGTGTTTAGTTGGTACAGAGACACTCATTAACACTAAACGGTGATATGATTATAGGTATATATATAAAATATGAAAATAATTATTGATACACAACACAACTTGTGCTGGTATTGATCCCACCAGATATAAGAGCCTGCATAATTAATTAATGGTGTTAGGTTGTTCAATATTTAGTACAACACTAGGCTATGGTAATATAAATGGGACTAGGTTGATCAGTATTTAGTTCAACACTTGTGAGATATCTGGGGCTTAACTCATATATTCAATTATTTACTTATTGGATTAAATAAATCGAAGGACCACCCACTTTTGAGAAAAGAGGGAAAACTAATAGAAGTGATCATTAGAATAACACTAGAGAACCAGTGTCTATGGATAATCATTAAGAGAATAATCACTTGAAATAATGAATGGAATGTATTATTAATTAATTAAAGTCAGAGCCTCAAAGACCTACATTGGGGGGTATTTCTAGAAATTCATATATATCTAGGAACCAGTGTGGTTCGCCACCAGTTCATTGTTGAGTAAAGGATATAATTAATCTAAACTACTATAGATTCAAAATATGAGAACTCAAATTGTGAATATTAAAGATCATGAATTACTGAGCAACAGTCAGAGCAAAACACATTAATTACCAATCATCATTTCTGGTAATAATCTATTCAATGTAAAGATTCTACAGGAATTATATAAGAATCAATAATCATATTAAATAAATTTGTACGAAAAAATGTCTTTAAGACGATTTCTGTAACATCATTTCGTCATTCGTCCTCGTGGTCACAGGATCTCCACAAAGAAAGAACTCGAGGTGAATATCACGAATGATGAGAAACAACTTGATGACTCCTCGTATACACGCTGAAATTAGAGAAATTTAAGTAGCATTTGAATAGGCTACGTTTTATTTTCAATATTCATGAAAACGGAGGAAATTGTCGAAATTTTACTAACGTTGTATATTGGGTATCCTCGCTATATGACGACAGACTACTCACAATATATAATCTAGGATGATGCATCAATCGAGAAACATATACTTAACATGAGCGTATTAAATACTGAGGTCTGCCGAAACCGCGTCAGCCAGTCCCTGGCGTCCACTGCTGTGTACATGTAATTACGGGTCTTGGCTTCAATTGTTGACGTTATTAACTGGCTGAGCACTATAGAACACGTTAATAAGTAATTATTAACTATTGACCGAGTATCAACGTAATTCTTGCCGATAAATTCCCCAGTCACTACCACGTGTCTCCCACTCTTCACGCCAGGGATGCCTTCTCTCGCACAATGGCGTCGCCGCCTCCCTCAACCCGTCTCTCGCATTCACCACAGAAATTATTAATCACGAATAATTCTTTTCCGCGCAATTATGGATGTAATACGTTAACGAGAACTGGGTTGCAATTGTAGGGATTTAAATATTATCATATTCTCGTTTTATGGTGTTAAACGAGAAATGGAGAAGAATTTATTTTCTCCATGGCATTCACACGTAACAGAGAAAACTGCTACTACATAACTATTTCAGTTAATAACTCTCGGTTTTAGATTATTGGGAGTTATATTATCCGTAGGTAATTATTACACGGAATACTGATAATTTTAGAGAACCACATTCAATTCTCTAATCCATTGGTAATAAATGTGTCTAACTGGACATTATCTGACGCAATGTTGCTACTTGATTTCATGAGAATTCTAGCATTAATACGCAGATGCAATGGTTAATTTATGTTGACACTACCGTTAGTGAAATTAGTAACTACTGTAGTTAGTATATAATGATAATGATTTATTATAATACAATAGTAGTTTATTAGTGTTGGAAATTTCCAACAACACTAGTCAATGGTAAAATGCTTCCCTTAAAAGGGGTTGGGATCTAGCTACTAGAATATTGTGTAATAGACACAAAGTGCAAAATATTTTAATTGGAGTTTTAGTTTATATTTTAAATACTTTTCTTCTTAGATAAATTATATACACAATTGTTGTTGGTAGCCTCTCATTAACCACCGGTGTTATTTTGGTAGTAATAATTATTTTATTAGTGACTTTCGCGAAATTAAACACCACAATCTAGTAGATAAACTCTAAAAATAAAGCCACAATTTGGTTTTATTTAATTTATGTGATAAAACTCCATGGATATCACACTCCACGAATTTGGTGGATAAGCTCCACGAAACGGCTGTGAGTCTAGGCTACTGACCAGTCTATGACTGGCGATATGTGTTTAATATATTATTGATTCATTGGACTGGTTTATTTAATTTGATGGACCAGTGTGATCTAGGATCATTAAGTACCCATCTAGGTTCAAAGGCTTGTAAATTATATTTGTTGCTCAAGATCCAATAATTTCTGTATTTGATGAACCAGTGTAGCATTTCTGGTTCATCCAGTTCGAAGGTCCATAAATTATTTGGGGGAAATCTACCTGTAATTGATTTGATTAATAATTTAAAATTAAATAATTGTATATATTACATTTCAGCAGAGTGCATTTTATAACTTTTTTCACCAGTAAACTTCCCTTCACACATTTTGGGGTTTTATATTTAAATCTTACCATAATTAAACGGTAGACTTAATAAATAACCCCTGGGAGGCGCTTGCCTTAATAGCCTTCAACACCACCAGGCGCAAGAAATTATATTATTAAAAACTTTTGTTTCATCATATAAAAATGCTCATTTGTGTTCCCTGATCATGGGAAAATCAAAATCAAATCGTAGTGACATATTTTGGCTGCAATAAAGCGGAAAGTCTGGCAAAATTAAAGCGTTGACAGAGTAAGTGTCCTCTGACAGTCTTCTCTACCTCGCGGCAGGCAACAGTTGACACAACGACATTATTACCTAATTATTTCAATGTCTCTGATTTTTTCTCACTTTTTTGCAGTAATATAATTCAATAGTGTGTAATGTGTTATATTTATATAATAAAAATGTGTAAACCAAATGTACTACTAATCTGGTATGGTGTCCAAACAATATAGTGGCCGCCAATACCACAGCCAGCAGACCATGCTACCTCACTCACCAAAAATCCTCCTCCCACTATACTGTTTATGCTGTTAATACGCTATATACACACACACGTTATATATACGTATCTACATGTTTTATTCAACATAATTGTACAACAAAGCTGGTATGATGTCCAATCAACATAGTGGCCACAAGAATCTGCATGACAAGTGACACAGCAGACGACAGCCTCACTCCCTCCCACACTAACACCTCCCTCACCAAAATGTCTCCTCCCAGCATATCCTTTTACTGTTATTACACTATATATACACAGGTTATATATAGGTATATACATTTGTGTCCACCATAGCGAACCACAAAACTGGAATGGTGAGTCCAAACAACAAGAGTGAACTGCCAGACCCAGCCAGCAGACGCCATCTCCCTCACTCCTTCAACACCTTATTCGCCAGCATTCCTCCTCCCACAATACTGTTTGTGCATTAATTAAACTATATCCACACGTTTTATATAAGTATCTTAATCTTTTATACACCATAATTGTACAACTAGGCTGGTATGGTGTCCAAACAGCATAGTAGCCACAATACATGGCATGACATGTCACACACCAGCCAGCAGACGACAGCCTCACTCCCTTCCTCACCAAAATGGCTCCTCCCAACATACTCCTTTTGCTGTTATTACACTATATATACACGTTATATATAAATATTTACTTTTGTGTTCACCATAGCGAACCACTAAGCTTGTATGGAGAGTCACCACACAGGGCCACGAGGCCGATGTTTACATATTTGTATCAAGGATAATTGGGCTATAGAGAACAGTGATACAGTAAATTAGTGAACGGTAACACAACAGGCGAAAGGATACAGCATACTGAAACAACCACCAGCACCGATCCACTGGCACTCAGTGGAAGAGTGGGACTCCACACCACGTGGAGAGACGACGAATCCACCGAGGCCCACGACATAAGGACATCATTATAAACTCACATGGTTGGTGAGCGGGACGGTTTTGGCCGGTGAGTGCTGCCTGCTCCTGTCGTTAACTGATGTACAGTAAGGTTAATTATAAGAGAAATCTTGTTCAGTTTATCATATACATTTAGACTCACAAAGTGGCTCATTCCGGGTAGAAGTGTGACACATAGGGGACCCTCGTGACACTCACACTCACAAGCAAACACATACACAAGCAAACACACACACACAAGCAACACACACACAAACACACACACACACACACACACACACACACACACACACACACACACACACACACACACACACACACACACACACACACACACACACACAGTAAAGGGATGGAGTAAATCAAAATACGAAATGGTTTTTACGTATGTGAAACATCACGCCAGCAACAGGATACCCCCCCCACCCCCTTCTTTCCCACCCCATCTTACCCAAAACACTACCCTATGGGAACTGGCTAGATAGCGGCCTTTGACACTTAGTTGACAACTGTTGGACAACTGACCATACCTCCAATTTCTCACCCTCCTCCTTCTCCCTCTCCCCCATTAAACATACACAAATAGATCTCTTCTGTTCCTCTCCCTTCCTCCCAATATCTCTCCCCCTAACCTCCCCATACACACACTCCAGTGTTTGTGGCTTTGTGTGTACAGTGTTTTTAGTATAACAAGTAGTCTTGGATACTAGCTAAAGAAAGTAAAGAATCTTGACGAATACGGCTCATGTAGGTACTAGTTTCTGTCACCTTAGAATCAAAAGATCACACCGCCAATCCCCCCACCACCATACACCATCCACCCACACACAAACACACACACACACACACTAGGAACTTTCTGAGCCAGCATGTCAAGGAACCCACAGGAGTGAGAGGCAATGATGAACCAGCTGGACTCGACTTGATATTCACCCTGAATGAGTCAGAAATAAGGGAAGTCAAAGTTGAAGCCCACATAGGAATGAGTGACCACAGTGTACTGACCTTTGAGTACTTGGTGGAGGTAGGGATAACCTATCCAAGGATGGGAGTAGAGGGAAAAAGACTGAATTACCGAAGAAAAATATGACGAGATGAGGAACTTCCTCAGGGGAATACCATGGGAAACAGAACTTAGAGACAAGAATGTGCAGGACATGATGGATTTTGTCACCCAGAAGTGCCAGAAAGCTGCAGACAGGTTTATCCCCGTTCAAAAGGAGAAAAACGAAAACAACAGAAAAACCCATGGTTTAACCAGGAATGCATGGCAGCGAAGCAACTGAGTAAAAGAACATGGAGAAAGTACAGAAATAACAGAACACCGGAGAGCAGGGAGAGATATCAGAGGGCCAGAAAAGAGTACCTCAGGGTGAGGAGGGAAGCAGAGAGACAGTTTGAAAATGACATAGCGAGTAAAGCCAAAACCCAACCAAAGCTGCTCCACAGCCACATCAGGAGGAAAACAGCAGTGAAGGAACAAGTGATGAACTGAGAAAAGGGGAGAACAGATACACAGAGAATGACAAGGAGGTGTGTGAAGAACTCAACAAGAGATTCCAGGAGGTCTTCACAATAGAACAAGGAGAAGCCCCTGCACTGAATGAGGAGGAGGCAAACCAAGCAACCTTGGAGGAATTTGACCTCACCAGTGATGAGGTCAAAAGGTGTCTGTTGGAGCTGGATGTGACAAAGGCTGTTGGGCCTGACAGAATCTCACCATGGATACTAAAGGAAGGTGCAGAAGCACTAAGTGTACCACTCTCTATGGTGTATAACAGGTCACTGGAAACAGGAGATTTACCAGAAAGTAGGAACACAGCTAACGTAGTCCCAATATACAAGAAGGGTGACAGGCAAGAGGCACTGAACTACAGGCCAGTTTCCCTAACTTGTATACCATGCAGGTGATGGAGAAGATCGTGAGGAAAAGGTTCGTAGAGTATCTGGAGGGAAATAACTTTGTAACACACCACCAACAGGTGTTCAGAGATGGTAAATCGTGCCTCACAGGTTTAATAGAATTCTATGACAAGGCAACAAAAATTAGGCAGGAAAGTGAAGGGTGGCCCGACTGCATTTTCCTGGACTGCCAAAAAGCCTTTGACACAGTACCCCATAAAAAGCTGTTAAAACAGTTGGAGCATCAGGCAGGAGTAAAAGGTAAGGTGCTCCAGTGGATAAGGGAGTACTTAAGCAACAGGAAACATCGAGTAACGGTGAGGGGGAGACATCAGAGTGGCGAGATGTCACCAGCGGAGTCCCACAGGGCTCAGTACTTGGACCCATCCTGTTTCTAATATATGTAAACGATCTTCCGGAGGGTATAGACTCGTTCCTCTCAATGTTTGCTGATGATGCAAAAATTATGAGAAGAATCAAAACGGATGAAATAGACAGAGACTACAGGATGACCTGGACAAACTGGAGAAATGGTCTAGAAAATGGCTGCTAAATTTAATCAGGAAAGTGTAAGGTAATGAAATTAGGCGAAGGGAGCAGGAGGCTGAACACAAGGTATCATCTGGGAGGTGAAATCCTGCTAGAGTCAAATAGAGAAAAAGATCTGGAGTTGATATCACACCGAAAATGTCCCAGAGGCCCACATTAAAAGAATATCATCAGCGGCATTTGCTAGACTGGCCAACATAAGAACTGCCTTTAGAAACTTGCGTAAGGAATCGTTCAGGACCCTGTATACTACTTATGTAAGACCAATCCTGGAGTATGCAGCTCCAGCCTGGAGTCCATATCTAGTTAAACACAAGACAAAGTTAGAGAAGATTCAGCGGTATGCCACCAGGCTCGTTCCGGAACTGAGAGGAATGAGCTACGAGGAAAGGCTAAAGGAGCTGATCCTCATATCCCTGGAAAACAGAAGAGTAAGGGGTGACATGATAACCACCTACAAAATTCTCAGGGGAATTGACAGGGTGGACAAAGACAAACTCTTCAGCACAGGAGGGACACAAACAAGGGAACACAGGTGGAAACTTAGTACCCAAATGAGCCACAGAGACGTTAGAAAGAATTTTTTCAGTGTCAGAGTAGTTAATAAATGGAATGCACTAGGAAGTGATGTGGTGGAGGCTGACTCCTTACACAGTTTCAAATGTAGATATGATAGAGTCCAGTAGGCTCAGGAATCTGTACACCAGTTGATTGACAGTTGAGAGGCAGGACCAAAGAGCCAAAGCTCAACCCCCGCCGGCGCAATTAGGTGAGTACACACACACATCTTTATTCAATTTCCTCCCCCCTCTCCCTCGCTCTCTCCCACTCTCCTTCTGTCCCTCCCTCCCTTTCTCCATCTTCCTCACTCCATCCCTCTTTTTACCCCCCCTCCACCATCCTTCCCTTCATCCTGCCTCCTGCCACGGCTGACCCCCCTAGGTACCCCCCCCCTCACCATACACACAAACACACACACACACAACTACTGTGGAGGGGACCTCCACACCTCAGCTCTCATTTGCTGAAATACTTAAAACGAGCCCTGAAGCTAGGTCTGCCGTTAAGGAAGTTGCCATGGAAGTGGCTTCCTCTCAGGAAGCGGCTAGATGTACCAGCTGGCTGATAGAGAGAAATAGAGCAGTAGTAGTAGCAGGCATTAAGGAGCAAACAGGGACCAGACCAAAGGAGCGGAGAGACAAGGACAAAAACATGATTAAAGAGATCCTTAAAGAGATAAGGATGGAGGGAGCTGAGCGAAATGTTGAAAAGGTTTTCAGGCTTGGAAAGTACAACAAGGACAGAGACCGAATGATAAAGGTGGTTTTCATGAGCGAAATCGCGAAAGAGGAATTATTAGAAAGGAAGTGCTGTCTAGCAAGTGGGGAGAAGTTCAAAAGAGTATTCTTGCAGAGGGATATGACAAGGGAAGAGAGAATGCAAGCAGCAGACGCGAGGAAGGAGCGCAGGGAGAGAGAAAGGAATCAGGGAGCCACACCCAGATCCCTACAATCCAGAGGGAAAACGAGGAATCCTCCTCAAACAGCGCATTAGCCACAGGGAGTGCGGCACCACCCCCTCATTCCACCCCAACAGACACCCTACCTGCCCCAACCCCTGTCAGCCCCCCACTAAGAACCCACCTAAGGCACCCCTCTCCTCCCACTCACCCCCCTCCTCCCACTCCCCCCTCCCCCCAGGACCTCCCTTCTCCCCCATCCCCCAAGCCCTCCCTTCTCCCACATGCCCTTTCGTCCCTCCCACCCACAAGCCCTCCATTCTCCCCCATCCCCCTAAGCTCCCCACTCTCCCCCACCCCACCTAAGCCTTCCCCTCTCCACCACTCCCCAAAACCCTACCCTCTTCCTCAACCACCTCAGCCTTCCCTTTCCCCCCACGCCCCCCCAAGCCCTCCCCACTTTATTGCCCCCCCAAACCCCCCCTTTCTCCCCCATCCCCCCACCCCCCTCAATCCTCCCCCTCTCACCCACCCCCCAACCCCTCCCCCCCTCACCCACTCCCCCTACCCTCCCCCTCCCTCCCTCACCCACTCCCCCTACCCTCCCCCTTCCCCCCCTCTCACCCACTCCCCCTACCCTCCCCCTCCCCCCTACCCCCCCAAGCCCTTCCTCCTCCACAAGTCTCCCATACCAGATCCTCCCAGCTCCCGCTCACCCCAGACCCCACAGGTCCTCCCCAGAGGAGAAGCAGAAGAGAGTTAGTTTCAGGGCAATGTACTCGAACATAGATGGGATCACAAGCAAGGCAAGTGAACTAAGGGAAAGAGCACAAGAAGTGAACCCAGATGTAATTGGACTCACTGAAACAAAACTCTCTGGAATCATAACGAATGCCGTGTTTCCCCAGGAGTACACAATAATAAGGAAAGAGAGGGAAGGTAGGGAAGGAGGAGGAGTGGCCCTACTCATGAGAAAGGAATGGAGCTTTAAGGAGATGGCTATCCCGGGCTGTGAGGGTTTCAGAGACTACATAGCAGGCACCATGACAATGGGAGGACCAAGGATAGTAGTAGCAGTAATATATAATCCTCCACCAAATGACAAAAGACCCAGTCAAGAGTACGAAAGCAACAACATGGCAGTTAACACTATAATTGAGAGGGCAGCCTCTTCTGCCTGTAGAAATAGATCCCACCTGCTCATCATGGGGGACTTCAATCACGGCAGGATTGATTGGGAGAACAAGGAACCGCATGGAGGCGAGGATACGTGGAGAGCCAAACTACTGGAGGTGGCGACTAGAAACTTCTTAACCCAGCATGTCAGTGAACCCACAAGGATGAGAGGAAACGACGAACCAGCGAGACTCGACCTGGTTTTCACCCTGAACGACTCTGACATAAGAGAAATCAGTTTTGAGGACCCAGTAGGAATGAGCGACCACAGTGTATTGGTGTTTGAGTACCTGATTGAAGAAGGGTTATTGAACTCGAGAAGGGATACCGAAACCAAAAGGTTAGCATACCGAAAGGGAAACTATGAGGAGATAAGAAAATGCCTAGCAGATATAGCATGGGAAACAGAGCTCAGGGAAAAGACGGCCCAAGATATGATGGAATACATCACGCAAAAATGCAAGGATGCAGCAAACAAGTTGTCCCAGTCCAAAGGAAAACAGTGAAATGAAGATGAAAAACCCATGGTTTAATCAGAGATGTAGGCTAGCTAAGCAGCAAAGTAAAAGGGCATGGAGAAACTATAGGAATAACAGGACACTGGAGAGTAGAGAAAGATACCAGAATGCCAGGAATGAATATGTTAGGATGAGAAGAGAGGCAGAAAGACAATACGAAAATGACATCGCAAGCAAGGCAAAGACTCAGCCTAAATTGCTGCATAGCCACATCAGGAGAAAAACAACAGTAAAGGAACAGGTTATGAAATTAAGGTTAGGGGCAGAAGGATTCACTACAAACGACAAGGAAGTGTGTGAGGAACTGAATAAGAAATTCCAGGAGGTCTTCACCTTGGAGCAAGGAGAAATCCCAGAGATAAGAGAGGGAATAGCTAACCAGGAACCACTGGAGGAGTTTGAGATTACTAGCGGGGAAGTAAGGAAGTGTTTACTAGAATTGGATGTGACAAAGGCTATAGGTCCAGATGGAATCTCCCCTTGGATACTAAAGGAAGGAGCAGAAGAAACTGTTCCTCCCGCTCTCCATGGTGTATAACAAATCACTGCAACAGGGGAACTGCCAGAAATTTGAAAGCAGCTAACGTAGTCCCGATATACAAGAAAGGCGATAGGCAGGAGGCACTGAATTACAGACCAGTGTCCCTAACCTGCATACCATGCAAGTTGATGGAGAAGATTGTGCGAAGAAAGCTAGTGGAACATCTGGAGTGAAAGAACTTTGTAACACAGCATCAACATGGATTCAGGGATGGCAGGTCCTGCCTCACAGGGTTACTTGAATTCTACGACCAGGCAACAAAAATAAGGCAAGAAAGAGAAGGGTGGGCAGACTGCATATTTTTGGATTGTCAGAAAGCCTTTGACACAGTGCCACACAAGAGGCTAGTGAAAAAACTGGAGATGCAGGCTGGAGTGAAAGGGAAGGTACTCCGTTGGATACAGGAATACCTAAGTAACAGGAGACAACGAGTCAGTGTGAGGGGTGAGGTCTCAGATTGGCGAGACGTTACGAGTGGAGTACCGCAGGGTCAGTCCTTGGACCTATACTGTTTCTGATATATGTAAATGATCTTCCAGAGGGTATAGAATCGTTTCTCTCAATGTTTGCCGATGATGCAAAAATTATGAGGAGGATTGAAACTGAGGACGATAGTAGGAGGCTACAAGATGACCTAGACAGACTGAGTGAATGGTCCAACAAATGGCTGTTGAAGTTCAACCCGAGTAAATGCAAAGTAATGAAACTAGGTGGTGGAAATAGGAGGCCAAACACAGGATACAGAATAGGAGATGAAGTACTTAATGAAACGAACAGAGAGAAAGATCTAGGAGTTGATATCACACCAAACCTGTCTCCTGAAGCCCACATAAAAAGAATAACGTCTGCGGCATATGCGAGGCTGGCTAACATCAGAACAGCGTTCAGGAACCTGTGTAAGGAATCATTCAGAATCTTGTACACCACATATGTAAGACCAATCCTGGAGTATGCGGCCCCAGCATGGAGCCCGTACCTTGTCAAGCACAAGACGAAGGTGGAAAAAGTCCAAAGGTATGCCACTAGACTAGTCCCAGAACTAAGAGGCATGAGTTACGAGGAAAGGCTGCGGGAAATGCACCTTACGACACTGGAAGACAGAAGAGTAAGGGGAGACATGATCACAACCTACAAAATCCTCAGAGGAATCGACCGGGTAAACAAGGATAAACTATTCAACACTGGTGGGACGCGAACAAGGGGACACAGGTGGAAACTGAGTACTCACATGAGCCACAGAGACGTTAGAAGGAACTTTTTCAGTGTCAGAGTAGTTAACGGATGGAATGCATTAGGCAGTGAGGTGGTGGAGGCTGACTCCATACACAGTTTTAAATGTAGATATGATAGAACCCAGTAGGCTCAGGAATCTGTACACCAGTTGATTGACAGTTGAGAGGCGGGACCAAAGAGCCAAAGCTCAACCCCCGCAAGCACAAATAGGTGAGTACAAATAGGTGAGTACACACCCTACCCTCCCCCCAACCCCTCGCCTACACCCCCCCCCCTCCATACACTCGTCCCCAGACTCCCTTCTCTTCTCACACACCCCACCCACACTCTCCCACTCACACTCACACTCACACAATCACACGCACATACACACACACTTGTCACTTGTCTTGTGACCATCGTGTTGGGTGGACGTGGGTTGGGAGCTCCTGGATCACTCGTGGAGTGGGAGGGGTACTCAGGAAACTTCGAAGTGAAAAAGACTATAAGTGAATGTACAAGTGAATGAAAAAACCTTGGGTTTTGACCAGAGCCATAAGGTAGTGAAGAAAAACAGTTTAATTAGCGTAATTCAAAATAGTTGAGGAAATACTGTGCAGTGTGAAACCAGACCTCACCGACCTCTGACCGCGTGACCTCACCTCGGCAGCAACCCTTATATCACCACGTGGGACGACGATTGGAGATTCACTCACCTATTGTGTTAGCAGATTGTGCAAGGTATTGAGGAGCGCCTTTTTGGCTAGATTGTTACTGCAATGACTAGAAGGGGTTCAAGGTCAATCACCAGCAGGGATGAGGAGGAGGACAGATTTATAGACAAATTAATAGGGAAATTTGTAGAGAGAAGGAGTGATTGGTTGGAGGATCTAATCCAGGGGATTAAAAGTGAGGTATTTCAGCAAATACAGGATGCGGTAGAGAGGCAGAAACAAGAACTTATGCTCTATGTTCAGGAAGAGATTAGGAAGGGAAGAGAGGACTGGGAGAGGGAATGTGCTCGTATCACAAACGAATTAGGAAGGTTTAGCAGCATGGCTAAGGATAGAGTGGGATTAGTGGGAGATGGGTTAGTGACTGCGGTTGGGATGGGGAATCCCCAGGGGACAGGCTACCAGCATGACAATGAATTCCTGAGGAGACGGTCTATTATAATACATGGATTATTCGAATCTAGGGCACCAACAAGACAAGAGAGAATAGAAACAGAAAATTACGAATTGCACGAGATATTGAGGTGTATTGGAGCAGAGATGGCAGAACGCGAGGTGGATATCAATCGACGGGTTGGACCTTACAATTGTACCAAGAAGAGACCTGTTCTGGTGCAATTCTCCAATGAGGAGGCAGTGGAGTACATAATGAGGAGCAAGCATTTACTCAGAGGAAGTGAAACCCATTACAATGTGTTTATAGAGAGGTTTATGACGAAAGATGAGCAAACAGCCCACAAAAATAGATGGCAACAACGACAACGTACTAACCTCCCAGGTAATCTCACCTCCCAGGTCACATCCCAGGTCACCTCCCAGGTCACCTCCCAGGTCACCTCCCAGGTCACCTCCCAGGTCGCATCCTCCCCAACTCAGCCCTCCTATACATCCCCCCTGCCTCAGCCTCCCAAAACCCCCCTGTCCCTTCCACATTTGCACCTCCACAACGATTCCCCTGCCCCTGCTACATCACACTTGTCAGCGACCCCAGTGGGTCAAGCCATGCCCTCCCCAAACCCACCTTCCCATCCCCCCTCCCCAAATACCCCTTCCCACTCCCCTGCCCCTTCTACCCCATTGACTTCAATTCCATCTACTCCATCCCAGCTTCCACTGCACCCCTCTTCCACTCACCCCCAAACCCCACCCAACCCTCACCCCTCCTATGCACCTCCAGCCCACATTTAACCCCCTCACCTTGTGACCCCCTAACACCTTCCCCCATCTCCCTCTTCCCCTCTTCTACCCCAAAACCCCCACCTACCCCCGATTCCCCCCTATCTAATATACCCTCTCTTCCACTCCCAGCACCCATGCTCCATTCTCATCTCACCTCAGTATCCCTCTTCCCCCCAACCTCTCAACCTCTATCTGACTCTCAGTCTCACTCTATTTCTCAACCCCTCCTATGCTATTCAGACCCCTAACTTTCAGACCCATTATGCCCTTCTTACCCCCCTAGATGCCCAGACCCCATTTGCCTACCAGGCACTCCCAGGCACCCCCCTAGCACCCCCCCACTCGCCCCCACAGCCCCCACAGCCCCCACTTGCCCCCCAGACACCCCCCAGTTCCCCCCAGACCCCTGGTGAAAGGGGGAACTCTGACACCCGAGTTTCCAAGAAGAGTCTCAAGGTTTGGTACACCAATGCTGATGGGGTAGCCAATAAAGCAGAAGAGATAAAAGAAAGAGTTAGTGAGGCAGACCCAGACATAGTGGCAATAGTGGAAACTAAAATAAATGGCATGATCTCGGATGCAATCTTTCCAGAGGGGTACCAGGTGATAAGAAAAGAAAGGACACAGAGACAGGGAGGTGGAGTGGCACTACTAATAAAGCGGAAATGGAAGTTTGATGAGCTGGAAAATCCGGGTACCAATGAAAGCACAAGCTTCATACATGGAACCCTGACAGTGGATGGGAAGAAGATTGTAATCTTGATACTCTACAATCCCCCACCAAACAGTAGAAGGCCCAGGCAGGAGTACGAGGACAGCAACAAGACATGTATGGATGAACTGCAGAGGGCAGCAACTTTAGCGCATAGAATGAGAGCGAAGCTGCTGGTCATGGGGGACCTAAATCACGGAGAGATAGATTGGGAAACGAGGAATCCCCATGGCGGGGAGGAGACCTGGGGAGCGAAGCTGGTAGACGTTATTGACAGGAATTTCCTAACACAGCATGTGAAAGAAGATACTAGGGAAAGAGGAGGGGATACGCCCAGCCTATTAGATCTCATTATCACTCAGAATGTAGAAGACATCGAGCAGTTGGAACATGAAATACCACTAGGAGCTAGTGACCATTGTGTCCTAGCCTTTGACTACATGATGGAGCTTAAAATTGTGACCAAAGGACAAGAGGTCCGGGAAAGGAGACTTGATTACAGAAAAGGGGACTACAGAGGGATAAGGGACTACCTGGGAGAAGTGCAGTGGGAGGAAGAACTTAGAGGAAAAACAGTGCAAGGTATGATGACCCAAGTCATATTGAAATGCAAGGAGGCTGAAGATAGATTTATTCCAACAATAAAGAAAAAAAGCAGGAGGGAATATAATAACCCATGGTTTAATAGACAGTGTCAGGAAGCAAAGGTGAGAAGCAGGAGGGAGTGGAGGAAGTACAGAAGACAAAGGACAGAGGACAACAGGATTAGATGTAACAGAGCTAGGAATGATTACATTAACATAAGACGAGTGTCGGAAAGAAATTATGAGAACGATATTGCAGTCAAAGCGAAAAAGCAACCAAAATTACTACATAGCCATATAAGAAGGAAGATGTCGGTAAATGACCAAGTGACAAGACTGAGGAAAACAGAAGGGGCATATACAGAAAGCGACAAGGAAATCTGCGAGGTACTGAATGCAAAATTCCATGGAGTGTTCACTACCGAGCCTGAGCAGCTCCCATTGTTAGAAGAGATTACCCAAGATGAAAGACTATCAGATATAGAGGTGACAGCAGAGGATGTAATGAAACAGTTGACAACACTGGATGCAAATAAAGCTGTTGGACCAGACAAAGTATCACCGTGGATACTTAAAGAGGCAGCGCAGGCTCTCAGCGTGCCTCTGGCAATGATCTTCAATGAGTCACTTATGTCGGGAGAATTGCCCAGTTGCTGGAAGGAGGCAAATGTCGTACCGATTTTCAAAAAGGGGGATAGGGAGGAGGCACTTAACTACAGACCCGTATCACTGACAAGCGTCCCCTGCAAAATACTTGAAAGAATAATTAGGCTAAGACTTGTTGAGCACCTGGAGAGCATTGGGTTTGTAAACAAGCACCAACATGGGTTCTGGACAGGGAAATCATGCCTAACAAACCTTTTAGAATTCTATGATAAAGTAACAAGGATAAGGCAGGACAGAGAAGGCTGGGCAGACTGCATATTTCTTGACTGCCAAAAGGCCTTTGATACGGTACCGCACATGAGACTGCTATACAAACTTGAGAGGCAGGCAGGAGTAAGCGGAAAGGCCCTAGTATGGGTGAAGAACTACCTAACAGGAAGGAGCCAGAGGGTAATGGTAAGGGGCGAAAAGTCGGACTGGCGAACAGTAACAAGTGGAGTACCTCAAGGATCGGTGCTGGGACCAATCCTCTTTCTAATTTACGTAAATGATATGTTTACAGGAGTGGAATCATACATGTCAATGTTTGCAGATGACGCAAAATTAATGAGAAGAGTTGTGACAGACGAGGATTGTAGGATCCTCCAAGAGGACTTACACAGGCTGCAGAGATGGTCAGAGAAATGGCTACTGGAGTTTAACACCAGTAAATGTAAAGTTATGGAAATGGGATCAGGTGACAGGAGACCAAAGGGACAGTACACAATGAAGGGGAACAGCCTACCTGTAACGATTCGAGAAAGAGACCTGGGAGTGGATGTGACACCCAATCTAACTCCTGAGGCACATATAAATAGGATAACGACAGCAGCGTACTCTACACTGGCGAAAATTAGAACTTCATTCAGAAACCTAAATGAGGAAGCTTTTAGGGCGCTTTACACTGCCTACGTGAGACCCGTCTTAGAGTATGCCGCGCCATCATGGAGCCCCCACCTGAAGAAACACATAAAGAAACTGGAGAAGGTTCAGAGGTTTGCGACGAGGCTTGTCCCAGAGCTACGAGGGATGGGATATGAAGAGCGGCTGAAGGAACTGAACCTTACGACACTAGAGAAAAGAAGGGAGAGAGGAGATATGATAGGGACATATAAAATACTCAGGGGAATTGACAAAGTGGAAATAGATCAAATGTTCACACGTAATAATAACAGAACGAGGGGACATGGGTGGAAACTGGAAACTCAGATGAGTCACAGAGATGTTAGGAAGTTTTCTTTTAGCGTGAGAGTAGTAGAAAAATGGAATGCACTTGGGGAACAGGTTGTGGAAGCAAATACTATTCATACTTTTAAAACTAGGTATGATAGGGAAATGGGACAGGAGTCATTGCTGTAAACAACCGATAGCTAGAAAGGCGGGATCCAAGAGTCAATGCTCGATCCTGCAAGCACATATAGGTGAGTACATATAGGTGAGTACACACACACACACACACACACACACACACACACACACAC